>NW_015625021.1:952715-963195 GCF_001515625.1 Sinocyclocheilus rhinocerous
GTTTGAGAGAGGCGGGGCATAGAGGACCTACAATAATGTACAGTATTTGAAAAATAATGTGTTTTTTGAACATTAAAGCATGTCAACATATTCTGTTACACCAAATACACAAAATAATGATCTATAAAAAAGCATCATATGATCCCTTTAATAGATGATTGAGCCCCATTTATTATTTGTGTTTAAAAATTATATATATATTTTTTTTTATACATAAATGATATACATAATATATATATATAAATAAATATAAACACCGCGCCACCAGCGGTAGTTGGTCCATTACCATTTAAAAATCTGCCACCGTCACAGCCCTAAAAAGTATAAACTAGATTAGAACAAAAAGATACGGCAGAGGTGAAATGAAGAAAAAAGGGAATGAGAGGGGGATTTTTAATGAGTAGGCATAATTGTAAATACTTTTGTTGATGGTTGTGAATTAGTTAAGTGCAGCAGTTTCTTGAAAGATGTCATGGTCTCAGCAGATTAGATGGGGATTTGCAGCTGATTTCACGAAGGAAGAGTAAAGCGAGTGAAGCTTTCGAAAATTGACCTTCTGCCTAATTGCGAAGGAATGACCATGCAGCCTCATCAACAAACATCAAGCATATTTCATGCTACAGTTATTTGAGGTCAGAGATATAATGGTACAAGAAGCTTCCAAGCATCACAGAACAGTCAGGAAAATATCAAACTAGTGCTAGCCATTCACTCATTCAATGTTTTCTATGATATCTTATGTTAATCATGATGTGCAGTGAGAAGGGCTTGATCCTCATGGCAGATATAGGCCCTGTAAATAGCCCAAGTTTAAAAAGGGGATTGATTTAAAAGCTGCAAATAAGGAGACCATTGAGAGTGTTTACAGTTACTTAGAAACCAAATGAAGAATGTAGTGATTTTAGTGATCGCCAGTAAGGGGCTTGGAAGAAAACATGAGGATTTGTAAAATAAATGTAGTACAGTATCTTAAAACAGGGCTTGATACATGTTTGAAATATAAAATGTAGTATGAGCGTCCTATCTGCATTCCAATGAATTAACAGGGTGGATAAAATGGACTCAGTTTTATGATTACAGCACTGTAGAAGTATGTCAGAGTTTTGTGTGGTGTCAAAAACTTCACATTTAAGAGATTATGACAGCATGGATTTACATAGATAACATATGATCCAATTAAGACGTCTCACAGTTAATATTATTAATTGCGTTGACAAGATCTCATTAGATAACAGCACTGGCACAAGAGTCTTTTTCCAGATAAAGTCCTATGATTTGTTACCGGTTGTCTGTGGCATTGTGTGTCTGCAAATATTAAACAATTGCAGCTGAGATTTGATATTTCTACGAGAGCGGTATGAATGATTAGAAAGCATTGCCGAATCAGGACACTACATCATGTATGCCTGTGAATGAAACAAATATCTGTGAATAAGCTAGTTCACTAAAAAAGAACATGCTGACGGTGCACTTTCAACTCCAAGACATAAATTTCTATAATATCAGTATTTTCTGACATGTAGCAGGCCAATGAGGAGAGAGACAGAGTCCTGTACAGCTGCTCGAGATCTAGGGTGTGGGTCGCCCCGCGGGGCACTGGGCGAGTTTGTATCAGGAAGGAGGGGGCTCCAGTAGCTAAAGTCAGCTGCTAGCCAGTTGTCCCTGTCTTAGTGCTGCCTATAATAACAACAGACTGTTAAAAAAAACAGGGTGCAAATGGCATCATACTGTTTTAAGACTTGACAACAGAACTCACACTTTGACAGAAAATATGCAACGGCCAGCAGCTAAAAAACCTAAAGACAGATGATCAGCAACACCACAGACACATGAAGAGAAACAATTTAATGACAGATGTAAGAGACTTAAGAAACTGCAGAACAATAAATATATCAGATGCACAAACAGAAAAGCAGCAAAAATCTAAATGTATTTAATATGACACATTACATATCTAGGACCAATACAATTATTTTTTCTAGTTAACAGCGTTAATGAAAATGCCAATTTTTCCAAGCAATTAATCCTTGATTAGTGATATTAGACCCACATCACATCACATGGATGAACTCTTCTCTGCTTTTTCCATGACATCAGATAAAGACATATTTGAAACAGACCACAAGGAGGGACAATCCCACCAATGTAAACAACCTAATCATGACGCATGAATGCACTCAAATTCACAATATGTCTAGCTGATATTTATAAAGTTGCCAGGTAGAACTCTATTCTAAGGGCTCTTTTTAATTTAGACTTTGAGCAGATGGTAATATTTACATTTAATACTGGTATATACATACTGATTCTAACAATCACAAACTAACAAGCCAAATAACAGACTGTCCAGAACTCATATGACTATCCATACCATGTACACTCAACAAGTGAAAACCTGCATTTTTGTAGGAAACAAAACCATCAAGACATTTTTATCTTCAAACTATTAATTCTGGCTAAAACAAGTCCTCTATCCATAATAATGATTTCTCTAGTGAAAAATTCATCACGTCTGAATCTAGAGAAAAATATGCACAGATCAAGCACTGTTTACAAGGCAAAACAGTTCTAAACAAATATGTGGGTGGATTTTGATGTGAGAGGACAACAGGAGTAGTGTTGGGTGATATGGTCATTTTTCAAATCGTCATATTGCCACCCCGTGAGATCGCCGATACACGATATTATCATGCATGCCTGCGTGCATGGGTGGGTGGGGGCAAGAGAGAGACTCTCTGTACTTATCATAGGCTATTTCATAACTATGTGGTGTTTTAAACCGCGCAGGCGTGCGAGAGAGAGCCTATGAAAGCACCAATAATCGAAATAATATACTTTCAAACATACTGATAAACTAACATGTTAAATATGGTTCTTCTAACATAACTGGAGTTAAACTCAGTTAGTGAGGGCTCGGTTAAAATGTTGCACATATATAGGCCGTTCAGATTACTTGTTAAAATGCAATGAAATACCTTATATCAGCAGACGATGTAGGCCTACGTCTGTGTTTGTGGTTGGAGGCTCCTTCACCGGCTACAGGCTCTAATCATTTGCGTGAGTGTGAAATGCGGTGCTGAAGTGAAATAGCGGGGCAATTTGATAAAACAGGGAAGTTCATATATTTGGAGTAAAGTTAAATTGAACGGACACATCAGTCATACAGCGCTCAGGCCGTGCGCCCCATGACGAGCCCGACGCACCGCCACAGAAACAAGGATGAGATTGGTTCTTCTAACATAACTGGAGTTAAACTCAGTTAGTGAGGGCTCGGTTAAAATGTTGCACATATATAGGCCGTTCAGATTACTTGTTAAAATGCAATGAAATACCTTATATCAGCAGACGATGTAGGCCTACGTCTGTGTTTGTGGTTGGAGGCTCCTTCACCGGCTACAGGCTCTAATCATTTGCGTGAGTGTGAAATGCGGTGCTGAAGTGAAATAGCGGGGCAATTTGATAATAATAACCGAATTATAATAGGCCGCCTAATAATAATAATAATTGAATACATTTATAGAAGAATGAGCCTAATATCATCTTGACTATCGACAAAGACATGTGCTATCGTCGATATCTCTGACTATCGTCGATACACGATACTATCGTCTATCGGCACAACCCTAAACAGGAGATGGACTTTTTCACTGGAGAAAGTGTTATAATGGATTATGGACTTGTATTTTGGCCAGAAGTGATGGTTTAAAGTAGGCATGAGGTATGAGGTATTGAGATTTTGACGGTATGATAACCTTAAGCAAAAAAATATCACGGTATCACGGTATTGTCGTTACACCGCTAATTTGAAAGTGAAATTAAAATGCACACGGCGCCTTTTCAAGCTATTTGAAAGCCAAGAAATCCGAGGAAAAGAAGGAAATCTCAAACGAACAATTGCTTGATGCCGAATTGCGGCAATTCAATTGCTGCTAATTTGAAAGTGAAAGTAAAGTGCGCACGGCACTTTTACAAGCCATTTGAAAGCGAAGAAAAGAGGGAAACTGAAACGAACTAACACCCCCCACCCCAACGGTGATACCGGTATTACCGGTGTTGTCACACGTCGATTAACCGGTGGGAAAATTTCCTCACCGTCACAACCCTAGAACAGAGACGAGCTGCAATAAGACAAAAAAAACGGCCGGTTACCGATCACGTAAGTTCCAGGGGAAGCTCCTTAAGTTCGACCATCCTACACACACATGACTGACCGCTCGCTCGCACCAACAGGAGGAGGAGGGTCGTGTTACTCTCTACACTGCACTCAACCTGAGGGATTCCTACACTTTCAGTCTTTGAGGAGACATGAAAAAAAGCGCATACCGCAGGAACGGTATAACGGAAAATATTAGTGGTTTTGAAACCGTGAAATTTTCAAATCGCGGTATACCTTGAAATTTGAGGAGACATGAAAAACAGCGCATACCGCAGGAACGGTATAACGGAAAATATTAGTGGTTTTGAAACCGTGGAATTTTCAAATCGCGGTATACCTTGAAACCGGTAATCGGCCCATGCCTAGTTTTAAGTTAAAACACATGTGCCTGGTTTCACAGCCTAGTCCCAGACTAACATGCATTTTTGATCTTAACTGAAAGCAACTTGCACTGACATATCTTAAAATATGTCAGTGCCATTGATTTGTATCAAGATGCAGATGAGTAATGTTTTTTTTTTCTAAGGCACATTTTAAATGTCCTAATTTAACTAAGGCCTAATCCTGGCCTAATCTAAGCCTTGTCTGTGAAACCAGGCCCTTGCTGTTTTTTTCTTTCATGCAGCTTTTCACTTCACAAGACGTTAATTAATGGACTGAGTAATTAATTACTTGTGGATTATTGTGATGTTTTTAATCAGCTGTTTGGACTCTCATTCTGACGGCACCCATTCACTGCAGAGAATCTATTGTTGAGAAAGTGATGGAATTCTACATTTCTTCAAATATGATGAAGAAACAAACTCATCTACTACTTGGATGCCCTTAGGGTGAGTGAATTGTCAGCATATCTTCATTTTCAGGTGAACTATTCCTTCAGGTAAATGCTTCTGCTTGTTCAAGTCAACTCAAGGCTAAAGGAATGACACAAACAACTCAAATCTTATTTTGTTGTATCCATGCACAGGGCAACACTAGGGCTTACAAACATTCAGGCTGTCATTTATTGATCAGTCTGAAATTGAATGCAACACAATACAAGTAGATCAAAGCAAACCTGGGCATTCACAAACTCAAATCCTGAAGGAAAACATAATGAGAAGTGAACCACATTAATTAAAAACTGGTCTAACTAGAGCACAGATGACAGCCCAGAGCCTGGCAGGACAGTGTATCTTGGAAACACACTGGCTTCATTCTCATGGGTGTCATTTTGCCAAATCCATTAGAAGAAATAGCAGTGTCAGGCCTGAGAGCAGTCATCCAGACACTCTATTAGCAGCCGTGAGGCTTTGATTGATGTCTATAAATACAGGCGACATTCTCAGGCATACAGTTGCAATCGCCAGCTTCAGCAATGCCGCATTTGTAGAACACAGCATCACAAAGCCTGTGGACAGGTGGTGATATTTATTGGCTGGCCCAGTTTAGGTAGCTTCATCTTGGCACATCTTTCTGACAGAAACAGTGCCAATAGGAGCAAAGTCTCTTCAGGTCATTACTGCACTGTCCTACGTGGACAACCAATCCCAGAGAGGAAATGGATGGTATTAGATTTTCAATCTTAATACTGTCAATAACAAGAAGAAGCAGCTGTTAAAATCTAAGCAATTTTACTGAGTAGGAAAAGGAACAGTTCAACCAAAAGTTAACATTTGCTGTAGATTAAAATCCAAGATTTAGAGGAGTTTGTTTCTTCATCAGATTTGGAGAAATGCAGCATTCCATCACTTGCTCACCAATGGATCCTCTGCAGTGAATGGGTGCCGTCAGAATGAGAGTCCAAACAGCTGATAAAAACATCACAATAATCCACAAGTAATCCACACCACTCCAGTCCATCAGTTAACAGCTTGTGAAGTGAAAATTTGTGTTTGAAAGAAATAAATCCATAATTTTAACGTTTCTAACTTCAAACCATTATTTCTAGCTAACAGAGTCCATAATGCTTTCTCCAGTCTTCTGAATCAGGAGATAATTATGCACAAATCAAGCACTGTTTACAAGCAAAAACTGGATTATGGACTATTTTGGCCAAAAGCAACGGCTTGAAGTTAAAATCTCTCTCAAGATTTGTTAGTTATGGATTTGCGTTACTCTCATTCTGACGGCACCCATTCACTGCACAGGATCCATTGGTAAGCAAGTGATGTAATGCTACATTTCTCCAAATCTTTTCTGATAAAGAAACAAACTCATCTACACCTTGAACAGCCTGAGGGTGAGGACATTTTCAGCAAATTGTAATTTTTGAGGTGAACTATTCCTTTAATGCAATGGAGAAATTTTTTTTCTGCAGAAGTATTTAAAAACCGCCTCAATGATCAACAAGTACCAGCAATTATAGGGTTGGGCGATATAGCAAAAAAATATATCAATGATATACGTTTCATATCGTTCGGTATCGATAATTATTGACATTTTTTATAACCTTTTTTAAAACAGAGCAATATAATTTTTTTTTTTATTTAACCACTGTATTTTTAATTTGCCCACTTTATTAAGACAAACAACAAATATATATAGGCATATATATTATTTTTTTAACAGTCAAACACAAAATAAAATTTAAACAAATATCTCCTCTTATGTTTTATATGCAGATTAAATAAATCTTAAGGAAACTTTTGACTTGTTTCCCGAGGCCACAGGAGGGCGCAATGAGCAAAATAATGCAGCGCATTAAACTGTCAATTCAAATAACTGTCTATAAAAACGTGCATAACGTCTAAATTAACATATATAAAACAAATATAATTTTGTAAACTGCATAAACAATTATGAACAAAACAGCATCATGCGTTTATGCATTGCTTAGCCTAATACAAAAAGCCAAATCGCCGATCACACAGATTGCATTTAAAAACAAATGACACGCAGTGAAATGAAATAAACCTTCACAAAGTCGCATCACGTTTTCTAAACGTTAAAACTGTTTTAACTTTGCATGACTTTCTTTGCCTCTCTTGCATGAGACGCGAGTGCAGCAGTCATATTTGTCTGTCTAAAAATGTGCTGAATATGCGTTCTGTGTGAATGGCTTGGTTTCAGTTTTACCTAATCAAGATCTTCTACGCTCTGAGCTACTATATTTCGCTAATATTTTGAACGAATAACACAGCAGCGGCGCGTCTCGTGGGCTAGACTAACAAAATATTAAAGTGCAACGTCACTTACCTCATCATCACCACATCTCGCGCACCACTGATGATGCTCCCTGACGCACTCCTAACATTCGATTGTACCATTTTTGCATTAAAATGCAAATATTTTAAATTCGACTAATATTAATGTTTTTATTCACAATCTCCTCATCACAGGCAGGCACAGCACTCAATTCAGCATGTGTTCGTGTTTGTGTGAGCTGTCTGCATCACTCATAGTACGTGCCTATATCGTGCGCTATATCGAACATTTTTATATCGTTATCGATGAAGGTGTACCGTCGATAAATATCGATACCGTTTTATCGCCCAGGCCTAAGCAATTATTAGTTAATAATCAACTACTTATGAAAATAATGATGAAATGACATTCTTTTATAATAGGTCACATACACAATGCAAAGTTTTGAGATTGACAAGCGCATTTAAGTGCAGGAATGTATTCATTAAATGACAGTTCTCTAAGTGTAGAAATAGCAATTTAATTAGATATAACCATAACAACACAGCACCTCACTGCTGTAACCAAGAAACATGGATTCCAACAGTCTATGATTGGTGTAACAAGGCTCGAAATTGCGACCATTTTGGTCGCATATGCTCCCGAAATTGAATCTGTGCGACCTCAAAATATATTTGGGAGCATTTGTGCGAGTGCATATAATTGTTGTCGTGCGACCTGTTTTAATTTCTCATGTGCCTTCTGAGTGTTGATACGGTGACCTGTCTGCCGTTCTATGAAACGTTAGGATAAAATCTGTTAATATATAATTTGTAGTTGTGGTGCTCCTAAATTTTTGGTGAGTGCTCCTAAATTTTTGCTGGTGCTCCTAACTTTTTGAAGTTGGGAGCACCAGTGCTACCAAGTAAAAAAGTTAATTTCGAGCCCTGTGTAAGCTAAAAATGTATTTAAGTACTAATGCATTATAAAAAATCAAATGAGATGAAGTCTAGATTATCAAACACACATTAACACATGGTTAAATAATATATAAAACATGCCAGGGACAAATTTTCAACAAAAACAACTATATTTTAATATATACAAATACTGTGATATAAAATAACTGGCATCATGTTATGAGAATTTCTTCATACCGCCTCTAGGTTTAAGTAAAGTTTGTATTTGTATTTACCACATGAAAGCCTGTTAAATAATCATTCTTCTTTAGTTTGTCAGATTAAAGTTTTTCTTTCAATCAAAGCAAAAGTTGTTTCTGAAGGGTTAATCGCCTCACCTGGTTTTGTAGCGTGCAGCACTCCCTTAATTCAAACACCACACCTTAATCTACATGACTGCAGTTAGCAACCAAAGCCGCAATTATTTCACAACAGCTGAGAAATTATTCCCCAGAGTGATGGCAAAACTTCACTGCATCAAATACTTCCTCTTTACAGGCAAAACACACCTACTCACCGCCAGACCGTACAGAAAACCTCTTTACGCATGCAAACTGTACTAACAACAAATAGAGAAATCCTTACGTTACACACAGCCACCCAAAACCATTCTCTAAACAACCGAAGAAAACCAGTGAAAACCATAAGCTTGCCTAAGGGAGAAAACAAGTTATGACCTAATACACTGTGCACTTGCACTGTCAAAATGTGTCATCTGAAAGTAGAACTCAGTGAATCACCAGCATTAAACCAAAACTCACACTAAACGCATGTTCCTGGATAATACAGGAAGAGTGGAATATGTTCTGCTGCTTTCAACAGGATTATTTTACACTTTCATTCACACACGACGCTGTGAAAGGAGAGCCACACTAATGCATGTAACTGGCAGCTAAAACCTCAGGCATACAATTTCACAAGCCAGACCAGAATTAAGGGCCGTCATTTTCAGCAGCAACACATGGAGCAAAGAAATGCCACAGCAATATTTTACTTCTATTTACCACAGCAGTGTTATGTGAGATAGTCTCAAACAGTTCATCTGTTGCTGTCAAAATGCTCGGTCACCTTTCACAAGGGGTAGCAAGCCATTAATATTAATTTGATTGTTTTATTTTAACATGAATTTTTTATTTATTTTTGCATTGAAATGCAGAGAATATAAATTAATTTTGTTTACAAATACATTATAATGTAATACAATTAGCTCATTTTAGCCTATATATATACTACAGAGTGGCCCAAAATATCTGGACACTCAAGTAGAGGTCGACCGATTGATCGGCCGGCCGATTACTGGCATTTTTTTAATTAATCGGCATCGGCCGATTGTGCTGCAAATTAGGCCGATTTATAGACAGGCGCATCTGCGGGCAGCTAAGCGTTGTTGCGGAACGCCGTACCGACAATCTCTCTCTGGCGGCGTGAGCAGCTCACACTCTGCAGCAGTGGCTAAACAGGGCAAAACAGACAGTTTTGAAAGCGTAGTTACGTTTTACCCTACTAGAATTGATGCCGACCATGCTTATCATATTCATAAGTGCAACAAGTAATTTGCATGTGAAAGTAGAAACACGTGCATTTCAGACGAAACTTCTGGTCTGACTATAACGTGCATGTTACCTTTCCTCATGAAATGTGTCTGTGGGTCTGACAATAGCCTCCACGATGATGAGTGAACTCTTTTATTTTTGTTATCACTTAGATTATGGCCATTTGACTTATAGCAGTGTCCAGTGTTTCCCATACATTGAGTTATTTGTGGCGGCTCGTCACAATATCAAAACTGACCGCCACAAATAGATTTTCCAAAAGGCTTATACTTCCTTGAATAAACTGAGCACAGCACGTTTCAAAATTAAAATACAGCGCGGTGCAATGCCTGATAAAGTAGCGTTTGTGAGCGCAGTGCTGATTTGATTACAGCCGTTACTGGGGAAACCGCTATATCTCCCACTCCAACAGCGCCTCCTGCTGGCAGAGGATCAATTTGCATTTGCAAGTCTGTGGGAATCACTGGTGTCTGTCAGCAAACATAAACAAAAAGCATGCTTCAGAACTGTTTTGAGAAGGTGCTTAAGTTTTGAGCCATGTATTATTACTATGAATTAAGCTACTACTACTATTACTATCTTGTATCCTGATGAAGGGGAAAAAAGAAAAAGAAAATCGGCCAAACATATCAGCATCATATATCGGCCATCGGCTGCCCTGCCCTGATTTCTAAATATCGGCATCGGCCAGAGAAAAACCCATATCG
>NW_015625021.1:964222-984676 GCF_001515625.1 Sinocyclocheilus rhinocerous
GATTACAGCCGTTACTGGGGAAACCGCTATATCTCCCACTCCAACAGCGCCTCCTGCTGGCAGAGGATCAATTTGCATTTGCAAGTCTGTGGGAATCACTGGTGTCTGTCAGCAAACATAAACAAAAAGCATGCTTCAGAACTGTTTTGAGAAGGTGCTTAAGTTTTGAGCCATGTATTATTACTATGAATTAAGCTACTACTACTATTACTATCTTGTATCCTGATGAAGGGGAAAAAAGAAAAAGAAAATCGGCCAAACATATCAGCATCATATATCGGCCATCGGCTGCCCTGCCCTGATTTCTAAATATCGGCATCGGCCAGAGAAAAACCCATATCGTTCGACCTCTACACTCAAGCCACACTTAGGCCTAATGCATGAATCTCACTGCATTAGATAAAGTTTTAAACCAAGCATAATTTATTTACATGAAATATAGTACAAGCATGCTTTATGTCAGTAGTTCTCAACCAAGGGCCCTGGACTCAACAAAGGCCCTCAGTAAACTTCCAAGCGTGATTTAAAAGTACTCAATTACTTAATTTAATATTATTGAAACAATTAATTATAATATATATACATATATATATATATATATAAATAAAATAATCTAACTTACGTTAAATGCTAAAACATATACATAAAATAAAAAAAGCATTTCCCCCCTTGATAATTATTGTTTCTGTTTGTCTCTCAGTTTGTTTATTAAAATAATGAACTTAAAACAATCCGCTTTGTCATAATTATAGTATAAATACTGGTGGAAATATCTGACCTTATATGTAGGGGGGACCACAGAAATCTTTTTTTTTTTTTTATATCTGTCAACAATCAGTTATCAGTCAAAACACTAGCAGCTATACACCTGTAAAAAAATTGACAACGTACATTCATTAAAATTAACCAAAACACCCGCTATCAAATATATTCTCTTTAAAAATTTAATTTACCCATTTAAATTTTAAAAATGTGACTTCAAAATGTTCAAAAGAATTTAAATGTTTTGTTCACGAGAACACATTTCTTAACACTTCTCCTAGATTTGAAGTATTTCTTGCTGAGTTTTCCCATACTGTAAAATCTCCTAACTCATAAATAATAACAATTTTCTTAAGGACTATGATCTTACCTTTCTTGCTGATTGTGGTGTACTTTGTTTATCTGTTTGTCATTTTACATAAAAATACTAATTTAAAAAGAAAGATGATTTCGAGCCAATGAGCAGAAATGGCTGAGAAAAGTGAAATCATTTCCACGAAAGAAAAAAAATTTGGCTTTGCATAATGATATTTTGCTATCTAATGCAACGGCATTCAGGCATTAATGGTGAAGTAACACTTTACAATAAGGTTTCAACATCAGTTAACTTGAACTAACAACAATGAAAAAAATGGTAATACATTTGCTACTTTCAGTTAATTTCAGCATTTCCTAACATATTACTAAAATAGACAGTTTTATCTGTTATGGATTAACAATGAACAGCTGTATTTTTATGAACGTTAACAAAGATTAATAAACAGTTACAAATGTATTCCTCATTGATAGTGAATACTAATGGGACTTTATTGTAAAGTGTTACCAAGTTACCAACTGGGGCTTTTAGCGTCTAAATACTTCTGGGTGGGGATCACTGAATGTAAGCCTATTGTAGACAGAAAATCCTAATAAATCAAGACAGCTCGAGGTGCATTTTTCATCTGCATGTCAAACAAGCAGGTGACTTAAGAGCCAAACTGACCTGTTCTGCCTGCCAAGAGAGCTACAACACCTGACTTACCTTTCCCGTCTTGTGGTCGAACCACACCAGAGCGTGATTCCTGGACAACACCTTGCAGTCGAAGGTGGCGTTATTCTGGGCAGGGCGACACCGGGCCACGGAGCGCCCGATCTTGACCGGCTCATCCAGATAGACATGACGTTCCTGAAACGGGTGTGAATTCGGGCGACAGGTGAACACGGCCAGCGCTGAAGGCATTGAGGATGGCTTGGGAGTGCTACTCCAACCAGAGACGAAAGACAAGGTTTCTTGATCCAGACTGGCCCGTTGCTCCAATTCTCCAATCTTTTTAATGAATTAGCAGGAGAACGCACATAGCAATACGAAAAACTCTTAAGAAAAGACAAGGCTCTCCTGCTGACCGACTACATAATAACGTCAAAATTACTAGTTAGACACTATGTAGACGATTTCATGCCCCCTTGCGAGACCCCCATGATGCCAAACCAGCTGCCCAATTCCATACAAATCTGTTTTTTAGATGACAGTCCACAACTTGAGCTGTTACACCTCGTTCCCTACACAATTCATCATCATCCCCCTTCACAACCATAGGCCTGACCAAAAAAACAAGTCAGTAACGCTAATATACTAGTAACCTGTTAGACCAGCTAATCTATACTCCCCCCAGAAATAAGACTGTCCGCCGTTTGACATGCGTTTCTAGATTAACTGGCAATGATTTCTATATTAACGGGCACAAAACACACTAACGCAAATGTTAAACCCTAATGAAGATTAATAACGTTGAGTGGGTTTGGCTCAAGTATGCAGGACAGATCACCAAACCACCACTCCCCAAGACTGATCAGCCTTTCACTATGAAAACAAAAGCTTAAAGACCTAATCAACCCGACATTTGCAAGCTTTTAACTGTCAAAATTCATGTAAGCTTTATAAACCGCTCCCGCGGAGGGTGCTTTCTTGCGTACCAGAGCGTTAGCTGGCTAACTTCATAATAGCGCGTTAGCTTCGCTGAGGTAACGGTGGCCTTTATCTTCTTCTTATCAAGCCCTCCGGACTGAAAGAGACTTTAGAAATAATTCCGAGTGAATTTATCCAGGAAGAAGAAGTTATTTTTTCGTCTGTGCAACTTTTGTGCGCGGAGAATTTGCGCAAATCCAGTATTAGCTCGGGAGCTCGATAACGTTACCTAGCTTAGCTCGTTGATGGACGCGATAAATTCCCCAGAAAAGAAACTCGCAAACGAATAAAGTCCGTGACACGGTCCCGCGGTAAGCCGTGGAGGTCTCCGCTCCCGAGGACACTGAAAACGCGAGGAAAAATCGTTGTGTGCGAGCGGATAATTGGAAGTAAGTCGTCCTCCTGAAGAAATACACACACCGGCCACAAACCGCCGCGGGGCTCGCGCACCGCCGAGAAAGGGGCGGGGACTCCGCCGTGACGCGCTAACGGAGGCGGGGCTACGGTGTGGACGAATTGCGTTTCCAGAGAAAAGGGTGACGTTTTTCATATGGAATGAAAATAGATGGTATGGACAAAGATATACATATCTATGGGTATGGAGGCCCAAACATCCAGATTTTTTAATAAGTAAGTCAATAAATGAATATACAAATAAATACATATAAAAATAAATAATCGAAAAAATGACTTCGTAAAACAAACACATTAATTTTTATTTAAATTCAGTCCTGCATTAATTTTTGTGTTACTTTTTCACTTTATTTATTAATGTATTTATTTAAAAAAATATTTATTTTAAGGTGTCCTTGTTACAGTGTAATTATACATATAAGTACTGAGTAATATTAATTAACTACATGTACTGACTATATGATTTGGGTTAGGATTAGGATTTGGTTTTGGTTTAGGGTTACTTGCACGTAATTATGCATAATTTATTGTTATTATAATACTTAGTGCATGTAACGTGTAACAAGTTAACTTAAAATAAAGTGTTACAAAAAAATATTTTTAAATGTTATTACATTTAAATTAATTTGTTGTGTTTTTACTTTTCATTAATTTATTTATTTCCATGTTTGTTTGTTTGTTTAAACTTTTTTATTTATTGTTACATTTCTATCTCCATATTATATCTTATTATAATGATCACAGCCTTTATGAACATAAGGTAAATTCTAGACCATATTCATGAGGTGCTTGCTGGAATGCCTTTTAAAAACAGCACTGAAGGAGTTCCTTTACTATCTGGTCCAATTTATTCATTTAAAAAATCCAGTTAGTACCTAAAGATGCCAAACTGGAAGAGTATACTTAATATTCATTGACCAAACAGCTCACTTAGCAAACACAGACAACGCAAAACAAATGCATATTGGCAAAATCAAAGCCTTTGGAAGGTGCTTCTAGGCTCCCGGTAAAAGTACAAGTTATTTGTGGAGTTAAAAATCATCCCTGGAAAGTATTTTTGTTTCAGAAATGAGGAGAGGGTTTCAAAGCTAACTCCACCCCCTGTCCCTCTGTTTGGACTTGGAATCTGTGGACTAAATTACACTGAACATCTGTCATACCAAATGGAGCATGCTGATTTGACTGTAATGTCTTGCTCAGGCTAATCCAATTGCTTTGTCTTGGTTCTTAATGTGACCCATAAGAAGTAATTAAGTGATCACTGTTGGAACATCTATATGCAAACAATGGTGCGGTTCAGTGATGCCTGTGACTATATATGACGTTACAGTACCAGGCCACCATATGAACTCCATTCTGCTCTGTTCATTTGATTTAAAATAGACAACAGATTCTAACATGTTATTATTTTCAACAAGTGTGCCACAGAAATGTACAACTACAATAGTCTTAAGCTGAAACCAAACCACATTTGACCTAAAAATGATATTATCGGATTAAATAAATGACATTAAACATAATCATGCAAAGATGGAATTCGGAAAGGATTATAAGGTTTTTCTCAGTTTCATACATTCTGTACTATAATTAGCTATAATCAGAATTTATGTTTATTCGCCAAATTACACTAAGCAATTAGCCTTGGGGGTTGCTCAAAAAAAAAAAAAAAAAAAAAAAATATATATATATATACATATATAAATATATAAAATATGTAGTCCTTTTGTCAGTTAGATCTATTAATTATTATTATTTACAACATTATTAACAACAGAAAAAAGTAACACATTTTGGTGCCATTAAAAAGTTACATATTTTCTGTTTTTTTTTTAGTTTGTTCCTTAAGGCTTGTAAGAAATGTAAGTAATTTAAATGTAAGAAATGTAGTTTGCAAAGAGCATACTTTTTTCATGTATATGGTATTTTTGTAATAATATAAATAACTGCATAGTGTAGCCTATTGTTCTTTACATTACAAAAATGTCATTCTGAAAATTAAAAAAAGCACATCAAATACACAAATTTTTACCATTCGAACTCATCAACCTAGTAAATAAATACAAGAGACACCGTGGCTGCGTGCGCGCTCCCGTAAAAATCTTGACCTCACTTATGACGTTAGCACGCTGTTGACGCAAGCTCCGCCCCTTTCGCCCTGGACGTGTTTGTATTTACAGCTCAAGTTCCTCCAGCTTTCACCAATAAACCGAGTCCGATCACTCCTGGACCGAACGGAGGGTGTCACCATGGCCTTTCAGGGGTCTGAGGGACTGGAAGAACAGATCGAGGAGCCGGAAGATACTCCGAGAGTTTCTCCGGCGGAGGAGATGCCCGTCGATGGGCCTCCAGCGGTAGAGGAACCGCTACTGCTGCCGTGGGACCGCTTCTCCTCCTGGCTCCACTGCATCTGTGTGGTCGGCTTCGATCTGGAGCTCGGGCAAGCTGTGGAGGGACAGCACACTGTCATATTAGTACTATTTAAATCATAGTGTCTGTTTAGTTGTCATCTGTGAGTTGGCCTGGTAGCCGGCTAACTGTGTGGAAGTCAATGGAAAACCTGCTAGCATCAGTGGCTAACAAAAATAGTTGAGTCATCAAAAATAATATATATTATTAGAAATATTTTCATATATATATATATATATATATATATATATATATATACACACACACACGTAGCCGGCTAGCCGTCGCATAGATGGGAACTTAGTTATTTTATTGTATAATTTTTTTAAACGATTTTGCTACTTTTTATTTTATTGCAATTTACTGTAATTGCAGTTTTATGGTACAGCAGGACATTAGAGCAGTGCAAGCAGTTCAGTGGTGCATGTCACTGTGTCTGATCTTTTATGTTGTGATCAATATGTCTGAAAGCTTTCAGTAGCTATGAAATATTTGTGCATACAAAAATATTTTCATCCATGTGTTTGATTGTGGAATGCAATAAAAAAAAAAAAAACTAAACTTTTTCACATTTTTTTCTGCTGCAGGTGATTTACCCACACCACTCCAAACTCACTGAAAAAGAGGTAACTGTTGTTTTACATTATCCTGCTAGTTTCAACCATGGATTTAGATGGTCAGTTTTAAAATATTTAGTGGTTTCTTTGTTTTTCTAATTTCAGAAAACAAGTATATGCTATCTGTCATTCCCGGACTCCAATTCAGGTAAACTGCATTTCCTCACTACAATTTTTTTTAAGGTTTCATGGTTCTTCCTGTATCTGTTGTAAATAATAAACAGTTGATGCACAGATGTTTGTCAGCTGTAGATTTAAACCTGCATAGCCTAAACTTTTAGCATTTTTGACTCCTAAAAGTTTAGTCTTAGATCACACAGTTACGGTAAGCTGAAAGCTAATGGAGAGTAAGTTTATTCAGTGATCATGTCAGAAGCATTTTTCAGAGTGATCATTAATGTATTTTTGAAGCCTGACATAAATTTTAATCACTTTTTATATTGTATGTGAGTATTATTAGTGCTCAAAGTGTCTGTGTTGTGATTAAGCAGTGCAGTCGTAGTGTATTTTCCTGCGGTTAAGGTTTGATTTAGAGCACTGTAATTCATCTGAGTGAGTACTATGACCTGTGTGTCTTACGCTAATGTGTGTGGGATGAGAGGTTGACATCTCCCTCCAGCAACACCACATGCATATTCAGAAAGAAACTCGCAGCGTGGGTTGTGGAGTCTCTGACTCTTCTGTATTAGAGATATTAATGGACCGTCACTGACTGAGTAGGTCAATATCTGTGATTGCACACTTGTAGTTGCTTCGTAACAGTGTGTGTTCTGATGTAAATGTATCATGTGAGTTTGTTTCTTCTTGGGAACATATTTTGAGAAATGTAGCATTGCATCTCTTGCTCACCAATGGATGCTCTGCAGTGAATGGGTGCCATCAGAATGAGAGTCCAAACATCTGATAAAAACATCACAATAATCCACAAGTAATCCACACCACTCCAGTCCATCAGTTAATGTCTTGTGAAGCAAAAAGCTGTGTGTTTGTAAGAAACAAATCAATCATTAAGGCGTTTTTAACTTGAAACCGTTGCTTCTGTCTAAAATACCTCATAATGCAAAATAACGCTTCCTTCAGTGAAAACGTTGTCTGGTCTGAATCAGGAGAGAAATCTGCACAGATCAAGCACCGTTTACAAGCCAAAACAGCTCTAAACAATTGTAAACAAATATGTGGCTGGATTTTGATGTGAGACGACAACAGGAGATGTACTTTCTCACTGGAGGAAGTATTATTATTATTTTTATTTTTTATGTAGAAATTTGTTTTAATGTTTTGCATTTGATGTTAACAGCTTTGCTTATCTCGAACAAGTCTTCAGCATTCATCAATACTGTAAATAGAGCAGTAGGTGTTGTTTTCCACAGTATCAGCTGTGATAAAAATGGCATCTCTGATCTTCACAGATTCAGCTCTGTGTGTTACTTTAGTTTGTAATAATAAACTTGGGTTATTAATAGCAATGCAGTACAAACGAGGAGGAACAGGATTTGAAGATTACAGGACAGTCCTGTTAATGACGTTGTAAATACGCAGACGCTCTTCTTCTGCATGAGAGTTCACTCGCCGCTAGTGAATCTCCTGGTGTGATATTGATCCTGTTCTCGTCTTTCTGAAACTGGAGAAGCTGATGTATGAGCAGACATCCTATCCCATCATTCTACTCACTTCAGCTCTCCTACAATACAATATACTATCCTACAGGATGTAGCATGTCTTGTTGAAAGCGCAAATGTGTATCATATTTTACAAACTATTAAAGCAATCTTACCATATACATATATGTATTAGTGCTGGGCAGTATGACCAAAAATTTATATCGGTATTTTTCAAAATGATACCGGTTTCACGGTACATGACGGTATTTTTTTTTTCAATGTATGTATAAATTGGAATGTGTCCTTTTTAATATAATTTTTTTCTGTGCAAAAAATAATGACTGATTTACAAAGAAAACATCATTCAGTGTAACAGTAGTTCATGTACCTAAAAAATGTCCATCATGTTTAGAACAAGAATCATTAAATGACATTAAAAGACTATTTAAGGATCACAGTGAAGCCTAAAAATGCTAATTAATTGGATTTTTAAATCTTTATAAATCGTTGCCACTATTCATCAAGTTTTAAAACATTTGTCATCAGGAAGTTTTTAATCGTTTAAATATAATATATTAAAATATATTTTAATAAGTACCGGTCAGAATAATTATGTTGTTTTAATTTTTACATGAATATATCTCTTATGCTGATTGTTGAAGGAACATTATTTTACCAATTTTTTGACTGTTTTTCACAAAAATTATATGAAACAATAAATTCGTAATAAATATATATAAATATATATAAAATGTGTGTGTGTGTGTGTGTGTGTGTGTGTAAATAAATTGATTAAAAGTGACAGTAAAGATTTTACTCTTAAATAAATGTATCATTGTTTCCACAAAAAAAAAATATGAAAGAGCACAACTGTTTTAAACATGGATAATAATAATAAATATTATAATAATAAATGTTTCTTGAGCAGTAAATCAGCATATTAGAATGATTTCTGAATGATCATGTGACACTGAAGACTGGAGTAACGATGCTGAGAATTCAGATTTGGATCACAGGAATAAATTACATTTTACAATATATTCAAATGGAAAACAGCTATTTTAAATTGTATTATTATATTATTATTATAAATGTTGTTATTATTATTATATTATATAATATTTTAAACTGCAGCCAAAATCATACAGACCCATTTTAACTGTAACATACTTAAAGGAACACTCCACTATTTTTGAAAATAGGCAAATTTTCCAACTCCCCTAGAGTTAAACAGTTGAGTTTTACCGTTTTCGAATCCATTCAGCCGATCTGCGGGTCTGGCGGTAGCACTTATCCATTAACCTCGGTAAAGTCACAGTGTTGCAGTGATTTTCATTTATTTTCATTTTATTTTTTTATTATTTTATTTAATTTTATTTTTGGGGCTTAATACTCAGATGAGACATTCTGTGCTTACAGGATATCCTGTTGTAAATGGTCTGTTTTAAAGATATTGTAACCTGCTAACCAAACCTGACTCGCCCTTTTACTAGAGGACATCGGGTTCTCATAGCCCATGATTCCTTGTTGCAGTGATTCGCCCAAGTTATCGCCATTGTGCTGTTTTGAAAAAGCCTCTCATCTCTGTCATCAGTTTCGCTGTTTTCCTCATGGAGGTCCGGAGTCAGATGCCGTGCATATGGATATTTGTGGCGTGCGTTAGTGTCTTCTCTCGCATGCTGTGGGTGAGGTGACCCACTCACGGCGGGAAAAGCATGCGGGTTGCTGTGGCAACAGAGTTCCTGCCACCCCATGCGATGTGAAGAAGTGCGTCTGTTGTGACATATTATGTGCCATTTGCTCTCTCTCAGCAGCAGTGCAGCCAACTGCGCATTTATTTCAGTTGTGTTCAGTAAATCTGTGAACGTCTTACTCAGAATGATGGGGGAGAATTCATGTATGAAGTGCACGGCTTGTTTATACACTGAAAAAATATGGTATAGAAACAATTTTCACTCAGAAATTGCTGGTAAAGTTCACAGATAATTACAAAGAATCAGCAAGTAACACACTGAATTAAACTTGACATTTTGAAATGGTGTTTTCTTGTAAAACGTATTACAAAAATCTGTAACTTCATGAAAAATTATTTTTACAGTGTAGAAAGCTGCAAGTACATTGTATTGGAGCTTGTAGTGGGAATATGAATACTTCAATTATGAATCAATTATAAAATTGTCAATAGCAGTATTTGAATCAACATTGAAATGTTAATGGCTGACATCACAAGCTTGACTATTTTGTACTTTACTGAAAAATTGCATTTTTTTTAGAAGAACTGATATTTTAAAATGTCTCCCTGTAAAAAATATTTGTCACATAGTTATTTTAGTAGCATTGACATACTAATATAGTTTTATTAATATTTTGAATCAGTTTTTATTTCTATGGCTTTGGCTTTCATTCATTTTTCATTTTATGTCTTCAGTTTTCATTTTAATTTTAGCTTGTTTTAGTGTGCTTTTGTCATTTTTAGTGTTTTTAATATATGTATATATAGTTTTTATAAATTTTTTATTTTAGTTTTAGTTATTTTAGCACATAAAGTTAAACTAAGTTAAAATGAGAAATGTTGTTGCAACTAGCTGAAATTAAATTTTTTCTTTATTTTATTTCATGTTTATTTTATTTCAAGTCACTATTTTTTATGTTTTAATTTTAGTTTCTGTTTTAGTTAACTATAATAACCCTGATTGGTCAACAAATTTATTTCTCTGTCTTCAGTGTTTTCTATGATAAGGCCCTTTTAATTATTATCTTGTAAATGTAAATGTTGACGTCACAACCATGAATATTTTTGAACAAGCCATTTTGCGCTATAATTTTCTTTACAGAAAAATGCCGTACATTTTGGTAGAGCTGATATATGAAAAAAAATTTTTTAACTAGAAATATGTGCATCTATGTAAAAAAAAAAAAAAAATTTTTTAAAAGTCTCTATTATTCATCTGTCTTTAGTGTTGTCCATGATAATGCCCCTTTAATTATCATCTTGCATGTAGCCCTAGTTATTGATTAAAGCGTAATTATTAAATTATTGTTCTGATCATCTTGTGTTTGATTATTTAATGGTTTTCGAGATACAGGATGTAAAGAGCATGTATCTGGACGATGTTCGTTCAGCAGGATTAGTCTGTAAATGTTGTGTAAATGCTGCTTTTTATAGACTCCCGTGGTGTTGAGGAAAGGGTTAGCCGAGAGCGTGAGCTAATCCATCCATCACAGCCCGTAGAGAGAGCCAGTAATTCGGTTTCACACTCGCACAAACCACCTTCCTTGTTCCTTGTGGTCCACACACATCACTGTATGCAGAAAAGACCGAAATAGAGACAAACACGGCTGTCCTAGTCTGAACCGGAACAGTCGGTCCGTCCTGAAGACATCAGAAGTGATGTAGGAGTCAGTGCTTCTGTTGCTTATTCATCTCCAGATGGTTACTTAACTTATGGATTTTCCATCTGTGTTGAATTTTTTGTGGATGTCATATCCATGTTACACTGCATACAGATTTTTTTAAATAAAATTTTATAATATTTTATATAATATTTTATTATATCATTATTTTATTTATTTATTATTTGAGGTCTGAAGCTTAGTGTTATTTATAGTGTTTTACTGAGTTAATATTTAGTTTTATTATAAATAATATATGCATTATAAATATGCATAATATATGCAATAATGCATTTTATTGTTGTTATTTATTATTTTTGTATTTTGTATATTTTTTTTTTTACATCTGAAGGTTGGTGTTATTCTGTGATTTTACTGAGAGTTTAAATTATTATATTTTATTTTATTATTAATAATATAATACATATTACTGTTATATATTATTTTGTATTTTATTTAATTTTGTATTTATTTTAGACCTGAAGCTTTAATGTTGGTGTGATATATTATATTATATTTTAGTATTAATAATATGTTTTATGTGCTATTCTATATTATTTATTATTTTGTATTTGTTTTGATTTATTTATTTAAAAAAAATTTTTTTTTAAATATGTGGAACTTTGTGTTATTCATAGTGATTCACTGAGAGTTCATGTAGTAAGTATAAATGTTTTAAGACCCCATGACATCAAAATTGACTTTTTCTATTGTTGTATTATTGTTGTTGTTTTTTTAAGAATGTGTTGGTTTTGAGTAGGTTTTTGGTGTTGTTTTTGTGTTGTGGAAAAAAAAAAGTTGAAATACAAATGCTAAGTTGACATACACATTTTAAATGTAATATATTTTCTGGAATATTGGAAATATTCATGGTAATGGAAAAGAAAAATGTATGTCATCACAACTAAATTCAAAGTGCCTTCATTGATTTCAAGTGTGGTTTTGCTGTGCTGTGATGTAAACTAAAGCCTCTTGGCTATTTTGAAATGCAAAAGCACATCAGTTTGGTACCGTGGCCTTTATTTCCGAGTGATGATGCAGAATGGACTGATTTGGCAGCCTAAATATTGTGGCTGAAGTCAGATTTGTTTTGGAAAAAACAAGCACATCAGATGAAGACATGGTTTCAATAAAAATGTCCTTGATTCAGCCGGTGCACGTTTGCACTGCGTAGTTTTGCAGATAAACTTGAGTGTTTGTGCCTCTGCTCACAGGTTGTCTCGGGGACACACAGTTCTGCTTCCGTTTCCGGCAGGCCGCAGGCAGGAAGTCGTCACTCGGATGTTTCCTCGACCACTTCGACCGGGATGCGCCGGTCTGTCTCAAGGTCAGTGCTGAGGACATCAACTCATAAGTCATAACTCAGCCTGTTAATGAAGTAAAGACTGCCCTAAACTGAGATACTTCTGCAAATAGTCTGTTACGTGTCATTATTACTAATATGAAATGTGCTTGTTTTCTTCTTTCCACAGAGAGATCAGGGCTATTACTACGGGTATGTGTACTTCAGACAGGTGCGAGACAAGTCGCTCAAGAGAGGCTACTTTCAGAAGGTACGACCATGACGATTTATTCCTCACATGAACCTGAAGTCTCATGTTGATCGGAGAGGTGATGAATTTAAAGTGACATCTGCTATTTGTTATAACATGCAGGTCGCTTCTGGCGGTGCGACAAATGATTCCAGTGAATAATTTTATGTTTCATCCACCCAAGAGCTAATTCCTGGCCCTTTAGTGCATATTATAACTTATACAGCGTTGGCTACATGTATACTGCAGCTAAATTCAGTTGCTTAAAAGGAAAGTTCACCCAAAATTGAAAATTCTGACATCATTTACTCAACTTCAAGTTGTGTGAATTTCATTCTTCTGCTGAACACAGAAGAAGATATTTTGAAGAGTGTGGGTAAGCAAACAGTTGTTGGTCCCCATTGACTTCCGTCGTATAGAAAAAATGTTTTTAGCTGAAACCGTGGTCCTTAGTGATTCATGAAATCCAAGTGAACAGCTGAGATTCAAAAAAGCAGATCAAAGAACACAAAATTAATATCCATGGCTCCTGACGATATATTGAGTTCTTATGAAGCAAAACGATCATTCTGTGCAAGAAACTGAACATTATTCACAACATTATGACCTGTAATCCAGAGCCTCAGGCAAACGAATCATTCACGAACGAATCATCCTTTTGAACTAGTTATTTTTAGTGAACTAGATGAACCAGTTCACTAAATCAAACTGAACCGTCTGAAACAGTTCACGGCTCAAGCAGCACAGATCTACAAGTAACTCAACCAAAACTCACTTTCAGACACTTGACAGTCACTTTGACTGGAAATGAGCCGAAATATCAGTGTATATGATCATATAATGAATGAATCATTCAGCGCTCCAGTTCCTCTAACAGTCACTGAACAGAGGACACAGTTTGACTCGGACCGATGAGCCGCTGTACCATTTATTTGGTTTCTTATGGTTTATGTAAAAAGAGGAGTTGATGAAGACAAGTTTATACACTTTATATACTTTTTGACACATAAAATATCTATGTTTCACATCATTATTATGTGCTTTAATAATATTATTGTGTATGCGTTACATCATTGCCTGATTACATAAACAAACTGGTGAATTTGGATTAAAAACTGGTTACTTGGATCAGTTAATTGAAACAAACTGTCCGAAAGAACTAGTTTGTGGAGAAGAACCGTATTTCCCAGTTTGCCTGAGGCTCTGGATTACAGTTGTAATTAATGTTCATTTTCTTGCACAGACCAATCGTTTCACTTCATAAGACCTTAATATATTGTCAAGAGACATGGGTATTAATTTTTTCTTACCTGTATAAGCTTTTTTTGGACTCTTAAGTGACGGTAGCCATTGACTTGCATTTTATGAATCACCAATGACCACAGTTTCAGCTGAAAATCTTTTGTACTGTTCTGCTGAAGAAAAAAGTCACTTACATATTGGATGGCCTGAGGGTGAGTAAATTAACAGCAGATTTTATTTTTGGGTGAACTATCCCTTTATGACATACAGTATTTAAATACATATCAGAGTTGTGTCTCTCTTCTGTAGGCGTGATGCAAGAAATCAGAGGGAACGAGGTACATCTTGATTCAGCGTTGCCTGATCTTGCTAGAAAATACTGCGAACGCAAACAAGCCCATAATAAAGCTAAACAAAGCCAAATATTGAAAATAAGACCAAATTATTGTGACCTGCTCCTGCTTACTTTATTGACTCGATGAACTGGATTGCTTTATAAGCCGAGCTCAAACAATAAGCCCAAAGGCGCTTATAATAAATGAACATGGCAACACTTCAGAAGCATGCCCTTCAAAGCAGCTTTCCCAAACATAAACAAAACAGTCAACGGTGGTGTGGTTAAAATTGCTGAACATAACGAGTCTTTAGTCACTTTAATATTAATTTGGTCGAAAATATGGGATGGCACAATTTCGTGTGAGTTCTGTTCCATAAACACACAAAATGATCATTTAGGGCATTCACTCTTGTTTTTAAATGTGTGTGTATTTGCCCATTATGTTCTTGTCCTCAACTCTGATTGGTCGAGTGGTGTGTTGTAGTGATTTGAGCAAAGTTGAGTGGTGTTTTTAGACAGTAAGGAGCTTTAAATGGTTTTTGGCTTTGTTTTGGTTCCCATGTCCTTACATTAAAACTGAAAATCGCCCCCAGCTAAGATCAAGCGCAGCACTGAACAAGTCCCAACAACACTGCATCACCGCAACAGAAGTGTGAGTCTGATCTATCACCAGCGAACGTTGTTCACACCCTAAAAATAGAGGCGGAGATTAGAGGGGAGATCTGGATATCACTTTTCAAGAGCCTTTAATTCTCGTTATTTTTGAAGACGGCGAGTATTTCGACACCTAAACGCTTTGACACCGGAGCTTTCTGGGGCTTTTGCTGCCCTGCAGCTTCTTATGCAATTCTTGAGGTGATTCACTGCGCTTCAATAAAACGTTGTGGTTTGTGACATGAACGGACACAACCCGGTTTGTTTTCTTTACTAACAGAACCATGTTGCTTACTCTAGTTTCCTTACCACTCCCTACTGGTTTCAGATGCATTTGAGCAAGCATGAAAAATGTAAATTTGGTCATTAACCCTATAAAGCCTACGAATATTTGATGCGCAAAATTCTAATGATCAACATGATCAAAACTTTTTAAAAACCTGTTGCACACAATTTTGATAAATTTTTAAACATTGTATTGCATTGCATTATGTTTTGATCATAAAAATCATAAAACTAAGCAGAAATATCATCAACTAAGTCATACAGTATTATTGGGAGATACAGAGTGACAACTGATATTTATATCATTTTATGTAAGTCTGCTATACTGTTATAAAGATCCCATTGATTTACATTACAAGCATCAGAATTGCATCACTCTTTGGCCATATAAATATCAGCATCTGCACTGAATTGCATATTTTTGCTTAACTGTTTTTCCTCCATATTCTCACTTATATCATACTATATGAGCCATAAAAACCTGATGTATCAAATGTGATACTCAGTATAAATACATAGGCCAACATTTTGGGGGCTGCCAAGCTCCAGAATTTGCAAAAATCACTATTAATGCATCATAAAGGTAATTAATGCACCATATTTGAATGTATGCCAGTGTGAATGTACTACGTAATATCTATTTTCTGTGCTATGGAAGATAAAAGGTCATAGCCGAATTATTCCTTTAAGAACCTGTCTGCTGTTTTGGCCTGGATCTCGTGAGGATTTTTGAGCTTCATGACATTTCTCTCATCGAGTATGCAACTGTGTGTTTCTCTCCTCCAGTCTCTGGTCCTCATCAGCAAGCTGCCCTACGTGACCTTTTTCCACTCTTTGCTAAAGCTCATTGCCCCAGAATACTTTGAGAAACAGGAGCCGTGTTTAGAGGCCGGTGAGTCCTGAAAACATGGACTACAGACTGTAAAACCAACAGTTATGGTGATAACAATTAGAGGTGTTTGCTAAAGCAAGCTTCATTACTACTGTGGCTCACATTTAAGGTTAGGAACATTCATTTTCCTTTTCTAATTGGAAAACTCTGGCAACCACATACCAACGCTCACTTCCCAGCCATAGCTTCGCACCAGAATATCATGAACCTAGCAACCGCATAGCAACACACAGAAAAACACCTTGGCAACTGCATACAGCATGTAGTGACTCAGTACCCCTTAGTAACTGCATAGCAACATGCAACAACAACCTCGGAATATCTTAGCAACCACATAGCAACAAACAACAACTCAGAACACTTTAGCAACTGCATAGCAACGTGCAACAACTCAGAACCTTCTAGCAACTGCATAGCAACATGCCACAACTAAGAACACCTTAGCAATCACATAGCAACATCAACTCCGAACACCTTAGCAACCACATAGCAACAAACAACAACTCAGAACACCTTAGCAACTGCATAGCAATGTGCAACAACAACTCAGAACACCTTAGCAACCACATAGCAACATGCAACAAAACTCTGAACACTTTAGCAACATGCAACAACATCTCCAAACATGTTGCCAACTGCATAGCAACATGAAACAACTCAGAAGACCTTTGCAACTGCAAAGCAATGTGCAACAATGACTCAGAACACCTTAGCAACTGCGTAGAAACATGCAACAATGACTCACAGGTCCTTAGCAACTGCGTAACACCTTGCCAACTCCATAGCAACATGTAACAACAACTCAGAACACCTTAGCAACTGCATAATAACTTAGCAACTGCGTAACACCGTAGCAACTCCGTAGCAACATGCAACAATGACTCACAACTCTCTAGCAACTGCGTAACACCTTGCCAACTGCATAGCAACATGTAACAACAACTCAGAACATCTTAGCAACTGCATAATAACTTAACAACTGCATAGTAACATGCAACAATGACTCACAACTCCTTAGCAACTGCATAACAACCTGGCCAACTGCGTAGCAACATGTAACAACAACTCAGAACATCTTAGCAACTGCATAATAACTTAGCAACTGCGTAGCAACATGCAACAATGACTCACACTTCCCTAGCAACTGCGTAACACTTTGTCAACTGCGAAGCAACATGTAACAACAACTCAGAACACCACACAGCTACTGCATAATAACTTATGCAACATGTAACAAAGAGCTCAGAATATCGTAGTAACTGCATAGCAACATTCCTCCATTATAAAATTTTATGTTTTATGTATAATGTTGCCTAATCTTGTTTTTTTGCTGAAATTATGTATTGATGATATTGGGTTGATGATGTCTCTTTGGAAAAAAGCGTCTGGTAAATGACTAAATGTAAATGATGAATGTGTTTTGTTTTTGCGTTGAAGCGTGTAATGACATTGACCGCTGGCCCACGCCGTGTCCGGGGAAGATCCTCACGCTCCCCATCATGGGTGTGGTCATGAAGGTAACTGCTATTTTCTTTCTTTGTAAAATATCAGGTCAGTGTGTGAATATCCATAGCACTTCATTAACAGCCGCTGTGGTCTGTTCTCCTCAGCTGCGCATCCCCACGTGTTACGACAAGCCTGGAACGTCTCAGCTCGTCCAGTCCGCGCCGGTATGAACCGCATGCTGCTGATGTGTCATGTTCACTGGGGTCACATCAGTTTGCTCTCATGTAATGAGTCTAATCTTTCATTCACAGAGCGACAGTCTGGTGTCCATCATTCTGCCCACCGTCCATGAAGTGGATCTCTTCAGGTAAAGCATGTTTATTGTGTGCTAGTGTGACTGGTACATATTGTACTATATGTCATAGTTGGGCTGCATTTGTTTATTGCTTGTCCTCTGGGGCCTCCTGTTGGTGGCTGAGAAAAGTGCAAATTGTTCACACACTAGAAGTCTCTTCTGCTCACCAAGGCTGCATTTATTTAATCAAAAATACAGTAAAAACAGTAATATTGTGGAAAAAGTTTTACGATTTAATAGAAGAGTTTTCTATGAGAATATGTTTTAAAATGTAATTTATTTCTGTGATCAAAGCTGAATTTTCAGCATCATTACTCCAGTCTTCAGTGTCACATAATCTTCAGAAATCATTCTAATATGCTGATTTGCTGCTCAAGAAACATTTCTGATTATAATCAAAGCTGAAAACAGTTGTGCTGCTTCATATTTTGTGGACATCGTGACACTTTTTGTTTATTAGGATTTTTTGATGAATAGAAAGTTCAAAAGAGCAACATTTATTTGAAATAATAAAGAAATATTGTGTAACATTTTAAATGTCTTTACTGTCATGTTTGATCGATTTAATGCACAAAAGCATTCATTTCAATCTCAAACTTTTGAACTTTAGTGTATTGGTCATAAATTGTTTACTACGACTCCAAATTTCCTCCAAATTGTCTCCAAATTTCACATATTATGGTGTTGAGAAAAACAAAACCTGTTCATTTCCATTTTCCATAATGTTTTCATTGTTTCTTATGTTGCAGGTGTTTCCATCCAGTGTTTTTTCATATTCAGATGTTATGGGAGCTCGTGTTGCTCGGTGAAGCATTGGTGGTCATGGCTCCTTCACCGGCAGAATCTTCAGACACTGTGTTGGCATTGGTCAGGTACAGCTAATAATAATAATAATAAAATATTAAGCCATGAGAGGTGGTGTTGTAGTGATTTTAACTCTTTTTAGAACTCTTAACTGTTAAAATCACTGTAACGTGTGGCCTCTTCTAGCTGGCGTTTGTAAAACAGCTCTTTGATTTTGAATAAATAATCACTATTGATAATTAATGGAATAAGTAGGATTATTCTATATAACTAACATCATAAAAAATATTTTCTTTACTTGAAATAAACTTTGAAATGTAAAAAATAAAAAAAGTTGTTGAACTAGTAACATTTCTCGTTTTAATTTAGTTTAAATTGATGCACTAAAATAACTAAAATTGAAAAAAGTTAAAAAATATAATGAAATTAAATGAAAGAATAAAAAGTAAAAATGACAAAAACAGAACTAAATTACTAAAAAAATACAATATATACGCATTAAAAAAACTGATTCAAAATATTAATAAACCTAAAAAAACTAAACAAAATAGTATATCATTGATACTAAAGTAACACTAGGAATACATCATTATTGTGATTATTGTGTTTATATGGTATAGAATTCAATTGATGTGCTGTTTTACAATCCATCCAGTCATATTTCAGCTGAATCTCCTTTTTTTTTCTTAAGATTCCTTAAGATGTAATTTGAAATGATCACAGCTCTGTATGCCTGCAGCGGTCTAGTATTTGATATGACACTAAATGTTTGCCTAGCGTTGTTGATGATTTTACTCTGCATTAAAAATAATGCAGGATGAAACTTGTTTCTTTTATATTATCAACATCATGTTTCTCTCTGATTGCACATGAAATGTTTTTAGAAATGCAAACTGGCGAGTGAACTCTAGACGTGCACAGAATTCAAACAACCGTCATTCTTCAGTTCTTCCTTTGTGTGTTTATTCAATTGAAATAATTGGATAATGCTGTCAGCTGATAATAGTATATTGCATTTTAACGCAATTCTCTTATTTAAATCCATTCCAAAGAATTCTGCAGATTTTTCCTTCAGAAATTGTGCTAAAAAGTCCAGATTCAGTGAGCATCCAAGCACATGGGGTTCAATGCAGTACTTAGCAGACTCTGTTTCTGGAAGCTGAATGTTTCCAGAGTCACATGCTGTGGTCGACCTTGAAGAAGGGCAGCTAGATAAGTCTGAAGTCACGTGATGTGTGTGATATAGAGACTCCAGAGACACTGTTACGCACCACACATACTCGGTGTTTAACGTGAGCAGAATATTCTTGACCAATAAAAGAGCAGATGCTGTCTTCTAGATCACTTTCTAAAAATCCAACCCTCTCTTGTCTCTGTCTCTGTGCAGCTGTATCTCTCCTCTGTGCTACTGCAGTGATTTCCGGCCGTACTTCACCATTCATGACAGTGAGTTTAAGGAATACACCACTCGAACGCAAGCTCCGTAAGTAAACCATGTGTAAAAGATCTCACATGTGTGAAAAAAGAAATTAGATGCGTGAGATTCAGCTCTTTTTCAGTTTATATGCAAGCTCCGCATGTGTAAAAGATCTCACATGTGTGAAAAAAGAAATTAGATGCGTGAGATTCAGCTCTTTCAGCTCTTTTATATATATATATATATATATATATTTTTTTTTTTAATGTCATTTAGCAGACGCTTTTATCCAAAGCGACTTACAAATGAGGACAATAAAAGCAGTCAAAACTAACAAAAGAGCAACAAGACA
>NW_015625021.1:988166-994582 GCF_001515625.1 Sinocyclocheilus rhinocerous
GTTTTCATTAAATTTATTTATAGTAATTATAATTTATTTATTAATATATTTAATATATTGTATTCAATTATGAAATATTTATTTGATATTCTGTTAATAATAAACATAATTATATTAATATGATTTGAGTCCATTTTAGATATACAAATTATATTTTTCCAAAAAGAAAATAAATAAAAACCAGTGAAGCAACAAGGACTGTTCCTGTCCTTATTTTTATATAAAACACACAATATAATAACATTTGTATACTGTAATTGTTTTCATCACATTTATTTATAATAATTATAATTATTTATAATTATAATAATTATAATTTATTTATAAAGACAGGTAATAGACTGTATTAAATATTGAAATATTTTATTATAATAAATGTAATTTATTGTGAAATGACTTAATGGCAAAATAAATAAATAAAAATCAGCATTTGTTTGAGTGACATAACTGAGTTGCTATTTATGTTTAACCTACAATATATGTTTCTAGCAAAGTTAATTGTTTTCATTAAAGGTATTTATTTTGCTATAATTTGTATTTATTATCATATTTAATATACAGTATGAAATATATTATAATTTGTTATAATAATATAATTTAAATGTGTTTTTTCAAAAAGAAAATTAAAATAAAAAACTGCATTTGAGTGAAGTAACTGAGGGACTATTCATGTTCCTGTAATTTAATTGCTCCTAAAATGTAATTGTTTTCATTAAATGTATTCATAATTACAATAATTTAGTTTATGAATATATTTAATATACTGTATTAGATATTTTAATATTAATTTCATTTTATTATAATATTTTATTGTAATAAATGTAATTTATAGTATTATATTTTATTCTAGTATATAATAAAACCATAAATACAGTAGTATGTATTTTAAAGTGTGTAGTAGTGTGTATTTCCTGTGTGTGTGTGTGTGTGTGTAGACAGGTGTGTAATATTTAGTTTCTCGTTCTTTTGACCTACAAACGCAGCGTGTAATTCAATCAGTGTCACGATTAATGATCGTATGACAGATGAGATGCTATTCTGTGCTAAGATCGATGGATGAGGATATTTCTGGAGGTCAGACAGGAAGTGTTTGTGACACTCTCACTGGCTTTCTCTCTTAACCGTACGCTGTGTTTTTCTGCAGGCCTTCAGTCATCCTGGGAGTTACCAACCCATTTTTTGCCAAAACTCTCCAGCACTGGCCTCACATCATCCGCATCGGAGACATGAAGCAAGCAGGTTCTGGCCTTTAAATATCATCTAACTGCATGTAGAATTAAACTGTGATGTATTTGAGGAATATTATGACTCTCAAAAGTTTATATTAGAAGTAAATATGTTAAATTATCATTAAAGATGGTTGTTGATCATTGAACATGCTTCGTTTTTTATTATAACATCTTAATTTTTTTTTAAAGGTGAGATGGCCAAACAAATGAAAGTGAAGAAACTAAAAAATCTGAAGACTTTGGACTCAAAACCTGGTGAGACTAAAAAAAAAAGTTTCTCATTTATTCTGTTTTGTGTTCATACAGGCTTGATTTAGTACTCGTAAAATCAGAAGTACCACCAAATCTAGTCTCTTACCCATAAACTCCAAACTGTAAAAGCAAATAAAGAAATAAGACTCATTTGTTAGAGTATGTGAAGGATTATTGGTGTCGCGTCTGGTCTCAGGTGTCTACACTGCATATAAACCGTTCCTGAACAAAGACGAGGACATTATCAAGCAGCTGCAGAAGGTGAGTGTCTCTCTGGTGTACTATATCGCTGCTAAAACATTCAAGCGCATCTATTAATTCACTATTTTTGCGGTTAACATCAGGGAGTCCAGCAGAAGCGCCCTTCAGCGGCCCAGAATGCAATTCTGCGTCGATATTTCCTGGAGCTCACGCAGAGTTTCATCATACCACTGGTAGGAACATTTCTTCGCATGCAAAATCAATCACACGACGCCGTTTACATGTGCCTCAATCGTTATATATTAAATAAGTGGCAAGAAGAGTGGGATACATGTACAAATAATAAATTCTATGAAATACATCCGGAAATTTCAAACAGATTTTTTATCTCTTTTAAAACTAGATTAGATCAAGTGGTATTTACCAGATGTCGCATACCGGTAGGTCATACATGACTGACTCAATGTATGTTTTGCAAGGTTCCCCTTTCTGTTAAACATATTTTATTGGACTGTCCAGCTTTTAATGTACACACTGCAAAAAATGCTTGTCTTACTTAGATTTTTTTGTCTTGTTTGCAGCCAAAATATCTAAAAATTCTTAAATCAAGAAGGATTTTCTAGACAAGCACAAATTATTGTCTTGTTTTCAGAAAAAAACAAGTCAAAATTAAGTGGGTTTTTGCTTAGAACAAGCAAAATAATCTGCCAATGGGGTAAGCAAAATAATCCTATTTCAAACAAAAAACAAGATTAATTTGCTTACCCCATTGGCAGATTATTTTACTTGTTTCAGGCAAAAACTCACTTAATTTTGACTTGTTTTTTCTGAAAACAAGACAATAATTTGTACTTGTCTAGAAAATCCTTCTTGATTTAAGAATTTTTCGATATTTTTAGATAAAAAAATCTAAGTAAGAAAAGCATTTTTTTGCAGTGCAGAGAAAACTCTTTTATGAAGTGAACTCACTTAAAGAGTTATTTAGTCAAATTTTGCCAGGAAAAGTTTTAGAATTTTTATCACATGTTAATGTACAAAATCTTGTGTGATGTATAACTTGTGGTTGTTTGCTGGTTTTTATTGTATTTGTTATATTTGTATTTTTTAAACAGTTTTTGCCATGAAAATAGCTTTTGATGCTGACATGGCATTAAATAAATATATACTACTACTATTACTTTACATGTGCCACAGTGTGTCCTGAACAGTGTTAATGTTAACTAATACTGTTAAAATCACTGTTGTTAATTGAAATAAATCTGAAATAAAATAAAATATAAATATTGCATGAAATTGTAGTAAAATGTAGTAGTTGCCTTCGCAACTATATGAAATAAGTACTAAAATGACTAAAAAATAAACCTGAAATAACGCTAGATAGAAATATTTAAAATGACAAAAGCACAAAATTATTAAAATGAACTGAAAATATAAATATTAAAAATGAAAAAATTTAAATAATGGTAAAATAACACTGTTATTCTGAATACCTTGAAGACATGATAAATGCATGCTAAAGTAATAAAGTCTCATGCTTTAAATTCCAGACAGTAAATTCAGGACATAATGTTATATAATAATGTTATAATTAATAGTATATGGTTGATTTGCAGGAGCGATATGTGGCCAGTCTGATGCCTTTACAGAAGAGCATCTCTCCCTGGAAAGTAAGACAGATTTCTTGTTTCCAGATATTTTCCTTTGAAATGAATAGATTTTGCAACTTTTATGAATGCCCACAATGTCTTCTCTCATTTCCCAGAGTCCTCCGCAGCTGCGGCCGTTCATCCAGGAGGAGTTTATGAAAACGCTGGAGAAGGCCGGACCTCAGCTCACCTCACGACTCAAAGGAGACTGGATCGGCCTCTACAGGTACAGATTTGAATAATAATTCTTATATATAGTAGAATATCATTGTTTTTGCCTAAATATTCGGCAGCACAACTGATTTCAACATTGATAATAATCAAAAGTGTTCCTTGAGCAGCAAATCATTATATTAGAATGATTTCTGAAGATCGTGTGACACTGAAGACTGGAGTAATGATGCTGAAAATTCAGCTTTGCATCACAAGAATAAATTACATTTTACAATATATTCAAATAGATAACAGCTATTTCAAATTGTAATAATATTTCCCAATATTGGTCTTTTTACTGTATTTTTGAGCACATAAATGCAGCCTTGGTGAGCACTTTAATGTTTCCAAACTTGACTCGCACAGGCAATTCCTGAGGTCTCCAAACTTCGACGGCTGGTTCAGGAACCGCAGGAAGGAGATGACGCAGAAGCTGGAAGCTCTTCATCTGGAGGCGCTCTGTGAGGAAGACCTGCAGCTGCGGATACAGAAACACACGGAGGTGGAGACCGTCGACCTGGTGCTCAAACTCAAGGAGAAACTGGTGAGTGCTGCACTCATTCTGTCTGCTTTTTAAGGAATATTTCACCCAAAAATGAAAATCTGCTGAATGTGTGCTCACCCTCAGGTCATCCAAGATGTAGATGAGTTTGTTTCTTCATCAGATTTGGAGAAATGTAGCACTGCATCACTTGCTCAGCAATGGATGCTCTGCAGTGAATGGATGCCGTCAGAATCAGAGTCCAAACAGCAATAATGTTAAATGGCTTCAAATCTGATAAAGAAACAAACTCATCTACATGTTGGATGGCCTTTGCTTTGACAGATCATGTGATTGGTCTGCTGGTTACTCCAGATATCCAATCTTATTGCACAATATCTAATTGTTTTGAAATGCCTGAGACAAAATCTGATTTGGTATAATTACTTCCCAGAATCGTCTCACACAATTAACAATCATGCATCTAAATGCAAGATAACGTGACAGCATTTCTTTTTGCATTTCAAGATATTTAATATGTAGGAAAAAAGTCTTGCATGCATGCCTGGTTGTTTCAACTTATTATTATTTAATAACTGATATTTTACACGGGAAGTGAAGATGTTGTTCTCTTGAAAACATGGAATGGAAACTGCACTTTGTTTGCAATATTTTATGCCATATTCCAATTTTAATTCACAACATTGGCTGGAAAAATAGCTATTTTCACATGCGATTTTCACTCAGAAATTGCTATTAAATTTCTCAAATAATTACAAAGAAACAGCAAATAACATTGAAATAAATGTGAAATTTTGTAGTAGAAAGACTGAAAATAGTATTTTCTTGTAAAACGCTTAAAAAATCTTTGTTTACATTTTTATTTTACAATTTCACTCAGAAGTTGCTTGTGAATTTCACAAAGAAACTGCAAGTAACTGAATTAAACATGATTTTTAAAGTTATATTTTTGGTAAAACATGCTTCAGTAATCTTTGTTTATATAAAATGTGTAGGAAACATTTTCGCTCAAATTGCTAGTTTTTTTTATTTTATTTTCTTGTAAAATGCACACCAAAAATCTTTGTTTACAGTTTCGAAAAATCTTTTATTACAGTGTTGGAAACAATTTCACTCAGAAATTGCTAGTAAATTTCACAAATAATTACAAAGAAAAGGCAAGTAACGCATTGAATTAAACTTGAACATTTTGAAGTAGAAATACTCAAATATAATTTTTTTTTAAAAACATGATTCAGTTTTCTTTGTTTATAAAAAAAGAAAAAAATACAGTGTAGGAAACAATTTCGCTCAGATTGATGGTAAATTTTCTCACAGTACATTTTTTGTAAAAAAACACATTGAATTAAACCTGACAATTTTGAGGTAGAAAGACTGCAATTTAATTTAATTTTTATTTATTTTGTAAAACAAGCTTCAGTAATCTTAGATTACAACTTAAAAAAATTAAGAAAAAAATTACAATGTAGGAAACCGTTTAACTCAGAAATTATTAGTAAATTTCAATTACAAAGAAAGGCAAGTAATTGAATTAAATGTTAAGTAAAAAAGACTGAAATAGTATTTTCTTATAAACTTTACTCCAATAATCTTTGTTTATCATAATCATTTTTACAGTGTGTACGTTGATTGCATAAATATGTATTTCACTATATACGTTGCTTTTCCATCTTGTGTCTCAGACTCAGGCCGAGAAAGATCAGCTTCCTGTCAAACCAGGAACTCTACCCAAACTGCAGGCCCATATCGAGAGCATCATCCTGTCTCTTCCAGAGGACCTGCAGGGCATCTTACACAAACCGCCGAGCCCCTGACCCTCAGCCAGCACTGACAGACCAGAGCAGAGCGGACGGGGTTAACGGACACCAACCCGCTGGACTTCCACACGTGTGCCGCATTTCTGCTGGATCCTCCTGTAGATCTGCTGCCCTTGAACGGACAATGCTGGCATTGCCAAAACCGCACAGGAAGTGACTGCGCCCGAGCGCGAGAGGTGCGAATGATAGCAGAATGACACACGCGTGTCTTTATGCTGTACGTCTCACCGTGTGAGATTAACATTCCCTTTGCTTTTAAACATGAAGATGCTGTCAGGGAAGAGAGATCTGGGTCTGAATGGAGATCTGTGAATGATTGTGCTGTGACACCAGGACGTCTGGAGGAAGAACATCAAATCTGCTTCATAAGATCCAGAACAGTCAAGAACATGCCCAGGTCATATTTCACCCCAAAATGAGGAAATTTTATTTTGCGTAAAGAAAATGAAGCCTGTTATATATATTTACACAGTGGCATTGTTTTTGTTATAATCAGGTTATTTCACCTGAGCTTCAGGGTGTGTGTGTGTGTGTGTGTGTGTGTGTGTGTGTATAT
>NW_015625021.1:994677-1003008 GCF_001515625.1 Sinocyclocheilus rhinocerous
ATAATAATAAAATATATATATATATATATATATATATATATATATGTATTATTCTAATCATGATAATTCTCATTATTGCATAATTTAATGGAAAAAAAACAGCACAACAATTACTGAAATATTTAGCAATTTAATACTTCACAATGTAAATATGTAAATTCTGTCAAAATGGAATTTGTTGCATTATAGTAATAACATTTTATATTTTCATGGTAATTAATCACCACAGAGTTTTAAATTCAATTCAGTTTTTTTTTCATTGTATTAAAATTGAATTAAAATTGCAATTTTTTTACATTGTGGTATTTGCATGATAATTAAACACAAGTATTAAATTGTGAAATATTATTTCAGTAATTGTTTTGCCTTTTTTTAAATCAAGTTATGATGCAGTAATGAGAACTGTCGTGGATAATAAGAATAAGAAGTATTCAGTTGGTAAATATTTCAGTCTTTTTTTTAATCAAGTTATAATGCAATGATGTGAATTATCATGGATACAGAGAAGAAGAAAAGGTCAAATCCTTCAAATCATAATGGCTCTCAAAATGGGCTTTTATTTATACAATATTTTTTCAATTATATTTTGGGGCGAAACATTCCCTGGAAATGTTTTGAATCTTTGAATTTTGTAATATTGCAATAACAGGTCTGTTTTACAGAGAGCAACACTACTAACCTATAACTGATGATGAAGAGACACTAGTGTGAATATATTCATCTTTTCGAGCTCAATAAGCACATTATTGCAGGTGTCTGGCATTAATTAACTCTCATAATGAAGGCAAACCCAGCAAAGACCAGTGCAGTTTTATATATGTATTTATTTTTATTTTAACTCATAAACTGACCACAAAAGGGAAAATAGCCAGCGTCTGTTCCTTTCCTTTGCACCTTCACTGACCTGACCTGAAAGAACTAGTCTAGTTATTTTATCATCAGTGCCGACGCTTTGAGATTGTGGTCTGCCTTCGATTCCAAAATCATATACACATCGTCATTCAGAAAATGATATTGTATTGTATACTTGCACACAATATAGTCGTCAAATACACACGCTTGAGCTATAGAGGTGAAAATGGTTTGTTTTGCAGTTTCTCGTGCCTTTCGTTTTCTGATTAGTTTGATTTGAATGATTTTGCATCTCTTTTAGGACCAAGTGTGTAGTTTTGCAATGTTTTAATGTCACGTGACGGGATGAAATGCATTTTATATGATTCTTTGACTTTGAGAAAGAGCTTGTTGCACTTTATCTGTCAAATGTGTCGAGCAACAGAAAACGATATTCTAGGTGTTTCTATTCAAAATGTGCATAACCATGGCTTATAAAAACCCAGTTTTATGGCTTGTGCTTCACAACTTAGACGTAAATGCATGTTGGATATTTAAAGATGGAAATGCAACCTTTCTGTTGGTGCCTTGAGCTTGAAAAACAAAGCGGTGAGCGACCAAAGACCGTCACGCTATCGAATCCATATGAATGCTTTATTATATAGGATGCTGGTTCTGTTTTGTCACCGCAGAGAATCATGGGACGCCTTACGGATGTGGTTTCTTTCATGCACACGGTGCAAACCTGTGAAAACTGGTTGTTGGGCAACCATTGGTGTTTTATATTTGAAGAACAAACCTATTTTAACATGCTTGAATTTTATAGAGGTATATTCTAATACACAAATAACGAATAGCTTTTGACACGATGCCTGTTTGTTATACTGATGGATATTTTTTAACATCTGTATTTTTGATCTGCTCATTTCTATCGGTAGTTACTGTACAGGATGTTTTATTTGTTCCCGTGGTGATTATTATAGAATGATATAAATGGAAAAGTAAGATTTTTGTAAAACAAGTAACCGTGTACACCGAGCCACAGTCAGATGTTTCAGCATAAACAATATTTTTCTATCAAACCGTTAACCACTAATGTTTTTTTTCCTCTGTAACCATATTACGCACAGTAGCTTTTCAATAGAGTATATTTCATTGTTCTGTTACCATCATGAAGAACAAGTATATTTTTTCCAGGTGTAAATAAATGTCAATAATGGAGCTGTGTTTGGCATAAATCTGTTATTCTAGTGTAGAAATCACTCAAAATTATATTATTTTTGTAATAAATGTTTGGTTGTACACTGAAAAATTGTTACCACAGTAAAACAATTCTAAGTATTTTCTATTATATTGTAGGTTCTTTCTTTTATATTTTAAGTGGGAAAAAAAACATTACAAATACATTGTATGGGTCAAAATTATTGATTTTTCTTTTATGCCAAAAATCATTAGGATATTAAGTAAAGATCATGTTCCATGAAGATATTTAGTAAATTTCCTACCGTAAATATATCAAAACTTAATTTCTAATTAGTAATATGCACTGCTAAGGACTTCATTTGGACAACTTTAAAGGCTCAACTTTAAACACTAATCAAGGAAATATAACTTCTGTTGTCATCTTTTTAAAAATGGCAAAGATTGCGCTTGAACCATTTTGCGCGAAAACTGAGGAACACTTGCATAAATGTTTGGTTTTAGATTATAAAAATTGTACAATGATCATTGTTACCACAGAGGAAATTACTGTAAATCGGTCATTTTCTATGAAAAATTAATTAAATTAAAATTATTTAATGCATAACAATATTAATACACATAAATAAAACATTAAATTATTTAATTATTTTGTAAATACAAAAATTATTTCAAAGACATATTGTAGTCAGACCTGTACATTAGAACCAAAAACAGACCAAAAATTGTTCTATTAAAATGTATATAAAATTAAACAGAAAGATCGAATTATATATGAAGATGTAGAAGAATATTCCATAAATATTTCAAAATAAAGTTGGAGATAATATATACATTCAGTTCTGATTTAGTGTCCTTTCTTCAAGTAGTTTGAAGGCTGCAGTGTTTTATCGTTTGGACAGTTGATCTGAGAGCCAATCCAGTCCTTCATATAAACCTGATCCTTGAACCGCACATGTGGCCTGAACAAACCACTGAGAGAGAGAGAGAGAGAGAGAGAGAGACAGGTTTATTTCACTGAAACACACTGACGTCACGCATCACGTGTCAAACAGAGTGTGTGTGTGTGTGTGTGTGTTCACCTGTCTTCCTCTCAGTGCGTGTAAACCCAGTCTGTCTGTCAGCTCGTGGACCGCCATGGCTTTGGGTAAATCCTGCTTGTTAGCAAGAACTAACAGAAGCGCGTCTCTCATCTCGTCCTCCGCCAGCATCGCGTTTAGTTCCTCTGCTGCTGTTTCAATCCGGTCATGATCACTGCTGTCCACCACAAAGATCAGGCCCTGAATCACACAAACACACACACTTACACTCAATACAGTTCATAAAAGTAGCTGATTAGAATTGAAATGTTAAAATAATAGATACTGAACACATACATTTGTGACAAATCATACCTTAGTGTTCTGATAGTAATGTCTCCAGAGGCGTCTGATAACATCCTGACCGCCGACGTCCCAAACGGTGAAGGAGATGTTTTTATATTCAACTGTCTCTACATTAAAACCTAGAGAGAATCAGTCAGTCATTATCAGACACTATTCAAGCAGTCTATATGTTGAAGTACTTCAGTTTGGCTACAGCTGACAGCAGCCATTGACCTCCGTAGTATTTTTCCACGAAGACAATGGCTACCGCCAACTGTTTGGTTACCAACATTTTTCAAAATATCTTCTTTTATGTTCAATAGAATAAAAAAACATCATACAGGTTTGGAACACCTTGAGGGTGAGTAAATGACAGAATTGTAATTTTCGGGTGAACTATCCCTTTAAATATTACTACATTTGTGTGATCTGAAGTTTCTTACCTAGAGTTGGAATAGTTGTGACAACTTCCCCGAGTTTGAGTTTGTAGAGCACTGTTGTTTTCCCTGCTGCATCCAGACCAACTTGGAGAAGAAATATTTACATTTATTCCACAATGAATATGTACAAGATTCATAATGGTAATATTTTATAGTTGCATAGGCCTAATATGCATCTATTTGCACTAGAGCTATTTTATTTGCATTAAAGCTATGCACTAGAACTATTTTCTCAAAAACTGAAAAAGAATCAAATAATAACAGTACAGTAAAACGTGTACTCACCCATAAGCAACCTCATCTCTTTTTTCTCGAAGAGACGCGAGAAAAGGTTAGAGAAGAAGACGCCCATTTTTTAAAAAGTGCAGGTAAAATCTGCTGTATTTAGTGAAAATAAAGGTCCGGAGGATGAGGCTCGGGTTGTTTGTGTGATGAAGCTGTGATTGTGTGCGGGTTTATATAGGCTTCTTTACTTTCGGTTTGATTGACAGCTCAACACCGCCACTCTCACAGCAGACGCGCTGCGTTTCTCTCGCGGCAAATCCAACGCGTTCGATATGACGTCACCTGCTGTACCACGTGTCTAAATCTAAGTCAAATAAACAAAAGTTATTCGTTTTTTTTTTTAAGTCAAAAAGGCTGTACAAGTTAAGCGCTTTAGGTGACATACAAGACAACATTGAGAATATTATTTATGTGTATTTTATAAGTGACATTTCCAACACACAATGTTCCAAACCCTAAAATAAATGAATAAAAAGCTATAATTTTAAATAATTAACAACACTTGCTTGTTGTAAACCCCCTTCAGCAGTAGTCTATAATGTGAAATTAAACTTCAGAAATGAATTGCATTACAAAGCCTAAAAAAACACATTGGGCATGATCCTCGATCCTCGATTTATTCAGCCAAGAGATTTTAAGCGTTAGATTGTAACAGGATTTGTTTAGACTAGTAATAAACTTCATTAAACTAAAATTAAAACTTGTAAAAAGTTTGTTTGGACACGTGATACAGTAGGTGACGTCATATCGAACGCGTTGGATTTGCCGCGAGAAAAACTGAGCGTGGCGGTATTGAGCTGTCGATCAACCCGAAAGTAAAAAAAGCCTATATAAACACACACACCATTACGAATATGAGCCTTTAACAGTAGGCATTAATTGTCACTAAATAAAGCAAAGTTTTTTTTTATCTTGCTGTATCAAAACATGAAGAAGAACATTCTCGCGAGGAAGAAAGAAATGAGGTTGCCTTTGTGGGTGAGTAAATGTTGTTTTTTCTCTCAAAATGTTTTAAAAACCCAAATATATATATATTAAAATATATTTATTTATTATGTATATGTATAATTATCCTATGTAATTAAGTATTAATTAAATATCACTGTGCATATTAATTAGGCCTAACTGATATGTGAAATTTAATACGCCTACAACTTAAGAAGATATTTCAATTATGTATCTTGTATGTTCATTGTGGAATAAATGCACATATTTCTTCTCCAAGTTGGTCTGGATGCAGCAGGGGAAACAACAGTGCTCTACAAACTCAAACTTGGTGAAGTTTGGACATAATGTTATGTTTTTTTTTATAATTTATGAATAAAAATAGATCCAGTAAATGATGAATTTATACAAAAAATGTAGTAGCCTACGTTTATGTTTCACTTTCAATAAATAATCATATTTGCAGAATGAATTACATTTTTGGAAAATACTAACTATTAATTTGTCATTTAGCTAAAGTTTTTAGCTGATGCCATCTTCAAAAGTAAAACATGTTAGTAAAAACTGTAAGTAACCATATAGGCCTATGGCAAAAATTATATTAAAAAAGACATTACATGTAAGTGTACTGTAATATATGGTACAAATGCTTTTTAAAAGTAAAACATAGCCTATAATTTATGGAAAATGTTATGGTAAAATATTGTAAGACAACAATAGTATCTAATTGTCGCTATGAGTACTGTGCACTGGATTGTTTTACGCTGTGTTGTGTTGTATGGTTAATGTTTAGTATTATTTTATTGTCATATGTGTTACCCTGATTGCTCTTGTTTGCTGTGAGACTGGCTCATATGTTATTGTGAAGAGCCCATTATAATGCACTTTAAGACATCACATGCTCGTCCATTGCATCTGATGTGTTATTTTAGGTGTATATTACAGTAAAAAGTATAATCCCTCAAATAGGTTGGAATATTAACATATTTTTATGACACACTCGCCCCCACCAAAACGCTTTAACATTATCACAGTGTTTTAGGGTAAATGTCTGGCAACCACAGCTGCTAGGTCAGGCTATTTGATTATTTTTTAACAAAACATTTTCACGGTTTATGTACTCCCTGCTCACATTTGCCAAACATTTGTTTAGTTAAATGTTATTCAAATGAAATCAAAGACTTCCAACTTCAAACTGTAAAAAAAAAAAAAAGTTTGTTTAGACACGTGATACAGTAGGTGACGTCATATCGAACGCGTTGGATTTGCCGCGAGAAAAACTCAGAGTGGCGGTGTTGAGCTGTCAATCAAACCGAAAGTTAAAAAAGCCTATATAAACACACACACACAAACACACTGAACACACACCATAACCAGTCTGAGCCTTTAACTCTAGGCGTTTATCTTCAGCAACAGCGGTTCTGTCTTATTGCAAACATGGGCAACTATTTCTCACAGATTTTCTCTCGTCTCTTTCCGAAAAAGCAGATTAGGTTGCTTATGGGTGAGTAAATATTTTTTTCTCCAAACTTTTAATTTTAAAGATCTTATAGTTTGGCTACTGTTTATGCCACTTTATTGCTTAAATTGTTATTATGTGCTTAAATAATTTTAATGCCTATAAAGAAAAATTAGCATATGAATAATCTGATATAGCCCATATATGAATATTTTAATTGTGGAATAAATGTAAATATTTCTTCTCCAAGTTGGTCTGGATGCAGCAGGGAAAACAACAGTGCTCTACAAACTCAAACTTGGTGAAGTTGTCACAACTATTCCAACTATTGGTAAGAAACTTTTAGATGTTTGTCATGTTTAACTGCCTTATATGGATTTATTGTCTGTTTTTATTGAATATTATCCATTTTCTCTTTAGGTTTTAATGTTGAAACAGTTGAATATAAAAACATCTCCTTCACTGTGTGGGATGTTGGCGGTCAGACCAAAATCAGAGGTCTTTGGAAATATTATTATCAATACACTGAGGTAAGAATTTAATACAAACACGACTGTATGCAGTATGATTTTGCAGTTATATTATATTTGAAAATGCCATTTTAATGGAGTGAACAAAATGTGTGTTTGTGTGATTCAGGGCCTGATCTTTGTGGTGGACAGCAGTGATCATGACCGGATTGAAACAGCAGCAGAGGAACTAAACGCGATGCTGGCGGAGGACGAGATGAGAGACGCAGTTCTGTTAGTTCTTGCTAACAAGCAGGATTTACCCAAAGCCATGGCGGTCCACGAGCTGACAGACAGACTGGGTTTACACGCACTGAGAGGAAGACAGGTGAGACACACAAACTCTGTTTGACATGTAGTGCATGCTGTCAGTGTGTGTTTCAGTCAAATAAACACGTGCTTCTCTCTCTGTCTCTCAGTGGTTTGTTCAGGCCACATGTGCGGTTCAAGGATCAGGTTTATATGAAGGACTGGATTGGCTCTCAGATCAACTGTCCAAACGATAAAACACTGCAGCCTTCAAACTACTTGAAGAAAGGACACTAAATCAGAACTGAATGTAGTCTATATATCATATGTCTCCAACTTAATTTTTTTATATTGAGATATTTATGGGATATTATTACAGTATATTTTCTAGTATATATAATTCTAGTTCAGTACATTCTGTATTGTTAATTTACCACTATCAAGACATTTTTAAACAATTTTAGGCCTATTTTTGATTCTGATGTACGTTTGCCTTCATTATGTGCCTTTTTAAATTCACTAGATTGTACGCGAATTTATAAATTATGCACTACTGCTCTACTGTGTACTATTATTTTATTTATCTACTACTGTATTTAATGTACTGTTAATTTACCGCTGTAAAAGACATGCTGTTATATGTCACGTTTGACTTATTTTAATACATGTTTTGTTGTATTTGGACTTTGAAAAAACAAACTGATGTCTACCTGAAATATATGTATCTGTGCCTTTCAAATATCTCCAATAAATAATGCTTATTTATTTACATTAGTGTGCTTATGTGTCATTTAATAAATTAATATTACAGAATAGAAAAATGTGTGAGAAATAGAGTGTTTTGCACAATTATGATAGATAGATAGATAGATAGATAGATAGATAGGTAGATAGACAGACAGATAGACAGAAAGATAGATAGATAGATAGATAGATAGATAGATAGATAGACAGAAAGATAGATAGATAGATAGATAGATAGATAGATAGATAGACAGAAAGATAGATAGATAGATAGATAGATAGATAGATAGATAGACAGAAAGATA
>NW_015625021.1:1003465-1021602 GCF_001515625.1 Sinocyclocheilus rhinocerous
AGATAGATAGACAGATAGATAGATAGATAGATAGACAGATAGATAGATAGATAGATAGACAGATAGATAGATAGATAGATAGACAGATAGATAGATAGATAGATACTACAAATTAATAAAAACAGAATTGCAGCTCCAAAAATATTAATCTGTGATAGCAAATAACTCCAATAAATGATGCATTTATAAAAAATAAAAAATAAACTACTTTTTAATAATAGTACTTTTATGTTTCATTTTCAAAAACTAATCATATTCGAAAAATGGATTACATTTTTTAGAAATTTTCTAAATATTAATTTTTCCATTTAGGTAGTTGTTTATCTAAAGTGACTTTACAGTAACAACCAAGGCAACCTGATGCCTTATGATAGGCTAAGTTATATAAATAAAATTATAAAAAAATAAAATAAAACATTACTGAAACAGAACTTAAACATATTAATAATATTATTTTTTATTTTATTATTGTTAGAAATCATTAACAACGGTCCCTCTAGATTCTCTTTGCCACCTCAGATATTCTCAATCCCTCAAAGTGGATATAACGGCCGGGAAGTAAGAAAACACACATTCATATGTATTCTCAATACTTCAACTTTATTCATAGATACAAAGATATTATATAGGCATATGTCGAGGGGAGTTTCAACCCTTTAACCAATGAGGATATAGATGACATACATATAGGATCTTTGGCCAAGAATATGTGTTTATATAAAATGGCCATATGAACAGAAAAACATGGACATATTAGGAATAGACTTTTGCGAAGGAGGCTAAACTATCTTCATGGTTTCATCACAAACCTCATTCCTAGCTATCATGTCCTTATTTAGACATTTGAATAAGAAAAGCTAATGTATACATTTGCGCAGAGAGTGTTTTCTAACAATTATAGGTATAATATTTTATTTATTATTTTAAAATGTAATAATGTTCAAAAAAAGAAGAAAAGAAAAAAAGAAAAAAGAATAAAGTACAAAATTTTTTTTTTTTTTTACATACAAATATTGTGTTCATGTATTTTTAAGTTTCGGTCTGTACGAACATTTTCATCTCAAAAGCTCACACTTGTAGGTAAATAATGATAGTGTTTCGTGATGTGGCACCGCTGACGTCATTTCGACCGCGTTGGAGCAGAAGTGTGACGTGACCCAGCAACAGTTGCGCTCAAACTGCTGGACAAACCTCACTTTCAGCTGGACACAGAGAAGAAAGAGGAGAAGAAGACAGAAGAAAGAGTGATTCTGACTCTGCTGATGTGAGCTGGAGTTCGAGCAGGTTGATATTTAACGGAGGTTGATCTGAAAGCTGCTGTGCTAAAGCGCTAGCTCTTAGTTTAACTCCTCGAATAAGTTTGACTTTTACACCTTTTCTTGTTTTTTTGAGCCGCTTTTAACATGGGTTTGACCATTTCAAGCGTCTTTTCTCGCTTGTTTGGGAAAAAGCAGATGAGAATTCTCATGGGTGAGTTAGCATTGATAAATGGCTATTTTGTGTATATTTTGTTGTCATTTTACATTAAATTATGTGTTTATAGCTCTTTCTATACAAGTCATGTATGAATGCTCTTATGATCTATAGATGTTGACATGAATTCAGTAAAGCAGTCGCTTGTCGCTGTAGAGAGTTTCTTTGTTGTTTCCCAAGAAATAGGAAGGTATTTATGCAAACTAAAGTTTTCCAGTGTGTTTGACTTGATTTGATTCCTGTTCTTCTTCAGTTGGTCTGGATGCAGCAGGGAAAACCACAATCCTCTACAAACTCAAACTGGGAGAAATAGTCACAACAATACCAACTATAGGTAAGTAATATAAGATAAGTATGAAATTTGTTTCCGCCAAAACTGTAATTACGACTTTTTGTCTCACAATTCTGTCTTTTTCTTGCAAGAATTGCGAGATATAAATGTATTTATTGATTTTTATTCTGTGGCACAAACATACAGCATTGTGAGTTCCAAATAAAATTCTGAGGGGAAAAAATTCAGAATTGTGAGAAAAATGTCAGAATTGTCAGGTTGAGTGTTTTACTTTTACTTTTAGTCATTTAGCAGACGCTTTTATCCAAAGCGACTTACAAATAAGAAAAAGTAATTTAAAACTAAAAGCTAAAACTCTATAAATACTATATATATACACATTTAAGAAAATAAAAGAAATTAAATAAAAATGACAAATGCATACAACAACATTTCAAAACTAAAACATTTAAATGAAAACAAAAAAAATAAAGCTAAAAACAATTCAAAATATTAAAAGAACAAAAGGTATGAGTATGATTCTAACATAACACTAAGCCAAACACCAAAAAAACAACTACATATGTGTATGTACAGCCACACACATATACATATACATGTACATATATATAAATACATTCAATATATATATATATATTATTTCATTTCCATTTTGTATGTTGGAAGTACTGAAATAACTTAATAAATAAAGTTATAAAATAAAACTTAATAAAAAACCTATAGACATAATAAAAAACTAATAAAATGACAACATTACAACTGTAACTAAAACTAAAATAGATAACTAATACAAATCAAAGTACATTAGTTTATCAGTAATCCTAAAAAAATAACACTGAGCCAAACACACATGCTAAAATAACAACAACTTACTGACACATAGTAAGAAATGGTTATAAAAAACTGAAACAGAAGTGAAACAAGTGGTAGGAAAGAGGAGAAATAAAAAGCGATACTTATTTTTCCCTCAGAATTGCGAGAAAAAATGTCTGCATTGTGAGACAAGAAGTCGCAATTATAATTTTTATTGACAGAAACAAAAACAGAATTGTGAGATGCAAACAGACTTCTGAGGAAAAAAGTTAGAATTGCAAAATATAAACTTAAACTTGTGAGGGAAAAAAAGCCAGAATATATATATCTTGAAATTCTGACTTCGTAATTGCGATTAAAAAAAATCCTAATTGCAATTACCTTCTTATTATGTTTTTTTTATCCTGTGGCAGAAGTGGGCTAACAAATCATGTACATCTCAACAAAGAGAGAATATATGCTTAAAATGACAATATTCAGATACTCTATGGATTTTAGGTTATAGTAAGTATATTTTTAATGGACAGATATTCTCACAAATGCATATATAGGTCATTTTTTTAGTTTAAAATCAAATATTTACCTTCGAAAATGTATTTTGCATAAAGAAAATGAATAATTTTTTTGATTTTCATGACCCGTACGTGCACCTGACAGGTTTTGTGAATGATTTATTACACGAATCTCATCTTGATGTGAACAACTGCAAAGATGTGCATCTCTTAAATGACATCGCACCCAACCCTGTGTGCTTCCTTTAGGTTTTAATGTCGAGACGGTGGAATACAAGAACATTTGCTTCACCGTGTGGGATGTGGGTGGTCAGGATAAGATCAGGCCTCTTTGGAGACACTACTTCCAGAATACCCAGGTAAACGGATGCAGGACTAAGATAGTCAAACAACAGTGGAGTCGCAGCATTCCAGCAGGATGAAATGCTCATTCTGCCATGGCTGAACTGATTGAGTTTGACCGTCCAGCCTTGTGAGCTGCTAGAAAAACAACTACGGGTGTGTAGGTATAGTTTGGCTGGATGCCGTGGATGTGCTTTGTATGAGGATGTTGGTGTTACTACTAGGATTACGTTGAACTGGAACGGCCTTTACTAGAGTTTGATTTAGAGAACAGAAAAGTTTCTCTTCTGTCCGTGTAGTTCTCTTTTTCTTTGCTGACATTTTTTTATCAATCAGCTCGTAAGAGAATATCTAACTTTTGCTTGCTCTTTATTTCCTGAATCGTTATGAGTGGATAATTTCTAAAAGATTGCAAAATAATTGTTTACAGAGGTCATAGAAACTCACTGACTGTGACATAAAATAAGAAATTTGACTTTCTTTGGTCTTTGGCCTCAAAACCAAACTGTCAGTCACTAGTCTAACTTGTGTCATGATAGTAAAACCTAATTTTTATTCATATAAATGCCTAAAAACATTATTATTCTGTGCAACAGATATTATAGTTTGCATGCTGTAAAATTAAATAGGTCATAAAATGAAGAATCAAATGTTTTAAGTGTTATATTTATAATAAGGAAGCAGGATAGATACAATTATTTCTAGTAAATGACAGAATTGTAATTTTTTGGTCAACTAGCTCTTTAAAAAATGTCTTAAATCGTGGTATTAAAGGGGTCATATGATGCGATTTCAATTTTTCCTTTCTCTTTGGAGTGTTACAAGCTCTTGGTGCATAAAGAAGATCTGTAAAGTTGCAAAGACTAAAGTCTCAAATCCAAAGAGATATTCTTTATAAAAGTTAAGAGTTACCCACACCTACCTAAAACGGCTTGTTCTAACACGCCCCCACATGTCTATGTCACAATGTGGGAAGATTTGCATAACACCGCCCAAATGTGCACGCAAAGAAAGAAAGCGTGGTTTCAGGAACAAAAAAGGCGGGGCATAGAGGAGAAACAATAATGTACAGTATGTGGAAAATAATGTTTTTTTTTTACTTTAAACCGCATAAACACATTTCATTACACCAAATACACAAAATATTGTTCTTTTTAGCAGCATCATATGACCCCTTTAAATGTTGCATACACAGAAAAAATGGGGGAAAAAAAAGAAAATTAAAATTTCCTCAGTATGTTTGTCTTGTTTTCCAATACAAATATCTAAACTTTCTTAAATCAAGATACTTTTACTTGAGACGTAAAATTAAGATATGAAGTCTTGTTTTCTTGGAAATTAAACAAAATTGAGTTTATACTTAAAACAAGAACGGATATCAAACAAATGAAAATTAGTTTTTTCTTTGAATTAAAGTGTATTTGTCTGACTCCATTGGCAGATATTTGTTCTTGTTTTAATCACAAATCTTGATCAGTTAAACCGAAAACAAGACTTGCATAATTTTGCTTTTCAGTGTATTTTGATTTCAGAATCTTTAGACATTTGCACTGAAAATCAAGACACAAATACCGAAGGAGCATTAGAAGGTACTGTAAAAGTTGTTTTCACGGTCTAGTAAAGTTTTTGTCTTATAAAGCTCTTAAAGTTTTATTTAAATTTACCTTCCAAAAAGCTGCAGAAGTCATGGAAATCTTTAAGAATAGAACTTGTGCTTAATATTTTTTGACTGAAAGTCATTTTCACTCTGAATGCAACGTGTTGTGTTGTTTCTTCAGGGTCTGATCTTTGTCGTGGACAGTAACGATCGTGAGCGAGCACAGGAAGCAGCAGAAGAGCTTCAGAAGATGGTGAGGAAACGAGATTAAAAACAGCTCTGGTTTTATCTGTGTACCTGCACTGAGTAAATACTAACAAACACGCTTCTTTTATTGTGCACAGTTGTCTATGTGTTTCAAACCGCCGTAAATATCTGCTCATATTCTGTCTGCAACAGCTTCAGGAGGATGAACTGAGAGACGCCATTCTACTGGTTTTTGCAAATAAACAAGATCTACCAAACGCCATGGCCATCAGCGAGATGACAGACAAACTCGGCCTGCAAGCACTCAGGAGCAGAACTGTGAGTTATGCAATTATATGCAATATTATGATAGTTATGCATAATGATAAGCTCCATTTAAAAAACATAGTAATATTGGTTTTTGGTTATTAAAATGTATACATGGCTCTAGATGTGTACATAAACCTGTAATTAATCATATTTTGGTCAGTATGTGCACTACTGGTCAAACATTTGGAATAAATAAAATTTTTAAAAAATGTTTTGGAACATCATGCTCACCACGGCTTCATTTATGAGAGCAAAAATATAGTAAAAACAGCAATATTGTGAAATATTATTACAAATTAAAATAGCTGTTTTCTATGTGAATATATGGTAAAAAAGTAATTTATTTCTGTGATCAAAGCTGAATTTTCAGCATCATTACTCCAGTCTTCAGTGTCACATGATCTTCAGAAATCATTCTAATATGCTGATTTACTGCTCAATTATTATTATTGGTGTTCAATTAATAATAATGGGTGTTATTAATATTTTTAATGTTGAGAACAGTTTTTGATGATTATTAGTTGTTGTTTTTTTGGGGGGAAAACTGATAAATTTTTTTGATGACTAGAAAGTTCAAAGGAACAGCATTTATTTGAAACATCTTTTGTAACATTATAAATGTCTTTACTTCCACTTCTGAACAATTTAATGTGTCTTTGCTGAATTAAATTAATTTCTTTTCTTGTGAATAATTAGTAGCATTTCACAGTTTACACATAAATGGATTACTTTTAACATTTATAATAACAAAAAATGTTTTCTGAGCAGCAAATCAGCATATTAGAATGATTTCTGAAGATCATGTGACACTGAAGACTGGCGTAATGATGCTGAAAATTCAGCTTTGATCACAAGGATAAATTACATTTGACTATATATTCAAATAGTAATAGTTATTCTAAGTATATAATATCTAACTATATTCAATAATTATTTTAAGTTGTAATATTAAACAATATCTGTTTTTACTGTTTTTTTTTATTTAATGAAATTAATGCAGCCTTGCTGAGCAGAAGAGACTTCTTTCAAAACATTTTAAAAATATATATTTTTTTTCATTCAGTTAAATGCATACTGTATCCGTCTATTGGTAAAAATGTTTATATTGTGCTTTTCATCAGTGGTATGTCCAGGCGACCTGTGCGACTCAAGGGACGGGTTTATACGAGGGATTAGACTGGCTTTCCGAGCAGCTCTCCAAACGCTAAACTGCACTTCCTGTCCAAGCAGGATGTGTGCTGTTCCAAAGGACATGATTAGCGGAGTTGATGCGGCACAGAAGCTGTTCATGTATCATTTTCAGTTGATCGCTACCAAAAATCTGCTTGCTGCTGATGTCAATCTTCAGCAGTGCATTTTAACATTTTGTTCCTTTTTTAGTTCATTGCACCTTTGACCTCGACTGACATTTCTCCCAGATTCATTCCACTTGATGTGTGTAGCCTTATAGTCTTCTGTAGATCTGACCACAGTATGAAAAATACTAGATTTGTTAAGAAGCTCTTGCAGTACTTCTGGGTTCTTGTTACAGTAAGCATAAACATCAAGCATTGTGTTAATAACGATAACTTTTGTGTATTTATAAAAATGCTCTATTTTTGCTCCCTCAACTTGATTTATTCCATTATTTTCATTCCGAACGGCTCATTCCCAGGCGTTTGCATGCCATACATCCAAGGAAATGTTCTCAGAGAAGCATGCATTTAATAAATAAAAGATTATTCTTATAGTAGCACACTTAAGAGACTGGCAATGCATTGATGTAAGCATTAGTTTTAATGCTTCTAAAATGCATGAGTTTATATTGGGAACTAGTCAGATGTTTGTGTTGTAAATAAGCAGCCTTTTTATGTACGTAATCACAGTTGCCTTAAACGTGCTGTGCTTTACTATGTGAATGCACTCGCCCGATACGCTTTTGATTTAACATTTAAGTTGAGAACAAATCAGTGCAAATGTTAAAAGACATAATCAACTGTTTTTTTCCCCAGCTTTTGAAAATATTCAAATGGACTGGTGCAAGGAGTCGTCTAGCTGTTCCCTTTTTAAAAAAATGTATTAAAACATTATGAATAAAGAGTGAAGCAAATAAAAGTCTGAAATGCATCACTTGTATGGGTGTGGATTAACTAAGGCTCACGAAAGAAATTCACTCATTATTTAATGCTTTAAAGGGTCATGAATCATTTTTTGAGATTTTAAGAGTTATACATACAGGTTGCACATTGCTGAAAACTGATGGTATTCGTGTTTATTAAAGAAATATTTCACCCAAAAATGAAAATGTGCTCACCCTAAGGCCATCCAGAATGTAGATGAGTTTGTTTCTTCATCAGATTTGGAGAAATATAGCATTGCATCACTTGCTCAGCAATGGATGCTCTGCAGTGAATGGGTGCCGTCAGAATGAGAGTCCAAACAGCTGATAAAAACATCACAATAATCCACAAGTAATCCACAGCACTCCAGTCCATCAATAAATGTCTTGTGAAGCTGAATGATTTAAACAAATCCATCATTAATGCATTTGAAATTTAAACACCGTTGCTTCCAGCTAAAATTAGTCCATAATCCATAACGCTTCCTCCAGTGAAAAAGTTGTCTTGTCTGAATCAGGAGAGAAATCTGCACAAACCAAGCACCATTTACAAGCAAAAACAGTTCTGAACAAGTATGTTGATGGATTTTGATGCGAGACAACAAGAGATGGACTTTTTCACTGGAGGATGTGTTATAATGGATTATGGACTCATTTTAGCTGGAAGCAACAGTTTAAATTTCACATGCATTAATGATGGATTTGTTTCAAGCATGCAGCTTTTCACTTCTCCAGATGTTAACTGATGGACTGGAGTGGCGTGGATTATTGTAATGTTTTTATCAGCTGTTTGGACTCATTTTGACGGCACCCATTCACTGCAGAGGATCTGTTGGTGAGCAAGTGATGGAATACGAGCTACATTTCTCCAAATCTAATGAAGAAACAAACTCATCTACATCTTGGATGAACTATTCCTTAAAGGGGAAACTGGTTATTTCCATTCACTCTTCTGGTTTGAAAAGCAGAGTTAAAGCAACATCACAAAATGCTGAATGAATTTAAATGCAAAGAATTTAAACAGTCGCATATTGTAAATACAACATTCAATATTTCCAAGTAGGTGTCAATTCTGGCATTTGATAAATATCACACAATAACTCATCCTCATCATACATTTTAATTTGCACAAATGAGAATGAAGCTATGTGATAAATATAAGCACAATGCTGAAATCTGATCATTAAAAAGCTAAAATTGCTTTTGATGAAATACGAACTGTTTGTGATTGTTTCACTTCCACTTGAGGTCACACACCAGCGCGATGTGATCTGACGGGTGCGAGACGCTCGGCAGGGCCACGCAGGTCGTGACCTCCTGAAGGCTGGGCAGAGGAATCACCTGCTCCACCTGCAGCACATGCGGCTCCACAAAAATATAGTCCAGACACCCCTGGAAGCCTCCGACGTAGTTGGTGAAAGCTGGGACCCCACAAGCACTGGCCAGCTGGAACGGGTTCATCAGTCCCACCTGGATCTGCTCTTCTGGTCCATTAGAGGCCCAGTCGTCATGATTCTCCGAGACGGATCCCTCACAGACGAGCTGGAAGAGACCGGAGGAGGGCGTGCTGTTGAAATCACCCGAGAATATGAGTCCGGCTCCGGGATGCTTCTCCGTCACCATCTGCTTCATGTGTTTGAGGGCCACTGCAATCTGAACCAGTCGAACGTTTCCCCCTGAACACACAGCAGACCGTCAGAAACTGTAAAGCATACGTCATTATATTCACACTGATTCTCACCTTTAGGGTGCCAGTACAGGTGTGTGTTTCCCACACATAATATCCTTGACGGGTCACATAACGACTGCAAGACGGTCACCTGAGAAATGGGGGTAGAGATGCATTTTTGTTAGTTTTCCTCAAAGCAAGATGATTTAAAATTATTTAAACTATTAAAATGAGCCATAAAACTACAAATATTTTGTTTTAATTGAAGAAAATAATTAAGAGGAAAAGTGTAAAAAAAAAAAAAAAAAAAAGTTTTAATTAAAAAAAAAAAAAATCAACAATGTATAGGTACATTTAAATCTTAAAAGTATATTTTTAATTATATAATAATAAAAAAAAAAAAAAAAAAGTTTTGATTAAAATAAAAAGATATGACTTAAAATTATTTAAAGGCATCGATTAAAATAAGCCAAAACAACTAAAAATCTAGATATTTTTTATTTTGACGAAAGAAATACTAGAAAAATAGAAAAAGCTGTGTAAAAAAAAAAAAAAGAGTAAGATAAATAAAAAATTACATTAAAATAAATAAGACATTTAAATGGTTGAAAGACAAAACAAAGAATAAAAAAATCAAGATATTTCTTATTTTAATTCAAGACAATATTGATTAGAAATAATTAGAGAAAATGTGTAAAAAATAAATAGATAAAAATAAGATTAAGATAAATAAAAATGAAATTAAATAATAATTAATATGTAAGATATGTAATAAATAAGATATGATTTTAAATGATTTCAAGTAAGACAAAACAAGGAATACATCAAATCAAAACAACTAAAAAGAAAAATCTATATTTTTTTAATTCAAGAAAATATTTATAAAAAAATAATTAGAAAAACTGTAAAAAAAAAAAATGTAGATAAAAGTAAGATCAAGAAAACAAGTTACATTAAAATAAATGATTCAAAATATTTAAAGTAAAACAAAGCAATGATTAAAACAAGGCAAAAATCTAAATATTTCTTAAACAAAACAGGATTTCCAGTCTTGAAAATCCTAGCTATATGAGGTATTTGTGGTTAAGATTTGTGGTATATGAGGTTAAAAATGTGATTTTTAGATCTGGAAAAAATGGAAATTGTAATGTTGTAGTGTGTGTGTGTGTGTGTATATATATATATATATATATATATATACAGTGGGTACGGAAAGTATTCAGACCCCCTTAAATTTTTCACTCTTTGTTATATTGCAGCCATTTGCTAAAATCATTTAAGTTAATTTTTTTTCCTCATTAATGAATGCAAAAACAACTGGATAAGTCTTGAGGCCTTTGTGAACATCTGGATGTCCTGGAGTCAAAAAGACCCAAGTTCCAGCGAAATACCTGCAGCATCGTTGACCTGCTTTCGATCTTCTCCTTCAAGCTGGGATTGCTGCACACCTTCTCCAGCAGCTCCCGATGAAGAGCATCTGCCATCAGAGCCTCGCTCAGCATCACATCATACTGCTGGAGCAACTTCAGCTTAGACCTCCTAAAATACGTGGCCAGACCTTCGTGCTGCCTTTCCTTGATCCTGAAAACCCCTTCCAACCCAAACGCATCCAACGCAGGAGATAAACTATCGACAAAAGCGCCTTTATCCACCTCCTGGAGGCAAACGATGTCCGCGTTGTACCCCGACAGCTCCTTCTTGATCAGATTCTGCCTGTAGTCCATTTCTAAAGCGTACGGCGCACAATAAGGGTACAGGACTGTTTTGGAAAGCTCGGTTTGAGCGTAGATGTCAGCTAGGATGTTATAAGACACAACCCTCAGTGAAGACTCATCTGTGGCCTCCTGAGTGAACATGTGTCTGTTATCAAAGCTGCATGCTCCTGGACCGGCTTCGACTACACCTGAAGATACCAGTTCCTTAGGTTCCCCAAACCTGGATCCGTTCCCAGGTGTGCATTTGAACATCACCCTCAAACCGATGTCCAGATTGGATGGCGTGAACACACGTTCACATCCAGCCTCCATCCAGCAGTCTTGCTCTCCACTCATATGTGCTTTAGGAGAGCTTTCCTTGAACCATCTGAACTCAGAGTCCCTCAGCTCTCCGAACTCCATCTCCAGCTTGGGACAAACCGGAAATCCGGCCATTAGAGATGTCGGGAGCTCACACACAGTGAATGTCGGAGGATTCAGCTGCACTTTATACTTCAAGCCCCCCACATGCAGCACAGCTCCGTCCTGCCACGCGCGCGCGTTCACGGTGTCCTCGGGCACGCGCGTCTCGTTCACGCGCAGGCTGATCTCTGGTTCACGCGCTTCTGGAGTCTCGCTCTTTCCTTCGTTCGGTTTGGATTTCTTCGCTTTGTTTTGTGCCTTGATGAGGCTGTTGGCTATGCGAGCCAGGGCTTTCCCCAGCGGCTCCGTCTGCTCTCTCAGCATCTGTTTATTGCTGCCGTCCAGATTGAACGAGATGGTCAGTTTGGACTCGCGCGGCACACATCTCACCACACATCTCTCCATATTCGTATTAAACCGGGCGCTGAAGAGGTTTCTGTGGGTTAGGATTGAAGAAGGGGGGATGTAACTGAAAAATAGTTTAGTTGAGAGTGACAGTCGGTTCAACATGAGCGCGGAGAAGAGAAACATCCGGTGACTGACTGACTTCTTCTTCTTCTTTCCAGTTTAACGGCGGTTGGCATCCAGCTTATTGGTGCATTACCGCCCCCTTCTGCTCCGGAGTGTGGATCAGATAATAGGTTATCTATTCCCTTTTCCTACTAAAACTTACACATCACTCACATTGCCCCCTCACATTAATATCCACACACACATCACACATCAAATTCTGCCTAAAACCCCTGATTCCCTTAAAAAAGTAATGAATATTCTACTTTGTGCCCTATTTACTGTGCTTAGTAACCCTTGTAACTGATTACTTTTGATTACTTTTTGATTACTTTTCTAAATTTCTAATGAATGTTTATTTGCAACTGTTAATCATTTTCAAACATTTACACCATGCAGGGTTAACCTTACAATAGTGCTCAGACTTTCAAAATCCTTCCTCACTTGAATTAAGATGATCAAATTTGAACACATCCACCAAAATCAGACTTTAGTACCGCCTTTTACTTTAAGATTGATCTGAAGTTCAATGCAGATTAGGAAACACTGCATCTAACAATGGTTTCGGAAAATAATCGCTTTAGTACATTCGGCAGGTATACAATAATAATATTAAAATAGCGGGCCAAATCGGCTGCCGGGAATTGTCCCGGTTCTCACGATGGCCAGTCCGCGCCTGATTTCCACAGACACGCAGAACGTGCAGGACTCATATAGTCTTTTTGCGGCTTAATATTCATAGACACTAGTCCATATCGCGTTTTGATTCAAGTGTACTGACCTACTTTTGATTTATTCGTCCAAAATGTGGCATATTCCGTCCGCGTTAGGCTATAGGAATTCCGTTTTTATGACTGGATTCTACGAACCAGTCTGTGTTTTCCGCATCGCGGAAATTCGGATATTATAGGGCCGTATGTCTCAGAGTAGTCAGTGCAATTTGGGGAAAATTTCAATTAAATCTGTATGTGGATGTGTGTAAATATTCAAATGTAATCCCCTTTGTAATCGTTAACATTTTCATAAGTAACTGTAATTTAATTACACATTTTTTTCTTAGTAACTGTAACTGATTACAGTTACATTTATTTTGTAATTAAATTACGTAACGCCGTTACATGTAACTAGTTACTCCCCAACACTGCTTACAAGTCATGTCGTCTTCTTCTTCTTCTTGTTTTATGGCGAATAACTCCTTAGGAGCATTATCGCCACCTACTGTACTGGATGTCAAGTAAACTTTCATAGGTGATGAGTCTGAAATTTGAATCCGGTGACTTCCGCGATCGAAACGAGTTTTTTATTCAGAACACCAGATTCGACATATTTATTGTGAATTACGTATAAACGGATATTATGATTTTTTTTTTCAGTTTAATTTAATCTTGATTAAATTCTTTTTATTATATTAGTAAACTGAAGGCGCTGAAGTTTCCTTGAAAAGGATTTTAACGAAAACGCTGATCTCAATATAAAGGGTACCGCATTGTTCGGAGATCTAAATTTATAAGCTGTTTTGTTTATTTTATGTTCCTTTTAATAAATACTTTATGGTGTTATAAAGTTATTATTACAACATTTGCGTGGTATTCTGTAAGCCAGGGGTTTTCTGGGGGAGAATGGTGTAAGTGAATTATAGAACATACGAGTATGTGATTATATTAATATGATTACATACACTCTAAAAAATGCTGGGTTAAATATAACCCAGCGCTGGGTTATATGTAACCCTGTGGCGACTTATGTTTAGACATGTGACAGAATTCACATATGGTGCTTGTAAGGTTTTCCCCTTTAAGAATGTTGGTTAGCGGCAGTGTGTTTTCCCCTTTAAGAGATCAAAGTTTTGGTCTAGTGGGTTGTTCGGAAAATAAAGTTAGCCAGTTCACGGCTTCTGTCATCGACGTCTCATGCTGTACACAAGTTGACTTATTGTCTGCTGAGGCATAGCATTCCACTCTTCTTGAAGGGCTGCCCTCAGGGTTACGACCCTCTACATGACGACTCAGCTGATCCCATAGGTTCTCTATGGGATTCAGGTCTGGAGAAAGTGCAGGCCACTACATTTGAGGTACCCCAGCCTCCAGCAGCCGTTCCCTGATAATGCGACCTCGATGAGCTGGGGCATTGTCGTCCATGAAGATGAAATCAGGCCTGTGCTGCTCATGCAGAGGCACAGTGGATTAATGATGTTGTTCAGGTAGTATTGGCTTGTCACAGTACCATTCACAAGGTGTAGGGCAGTTCTGTATTGACTAGAAACACCTGCCCAGACTGTAACACCAGACAACAGTGGCTGATGCATAGAATTCTCCTTGACGTCTCCAACAGCGTTGGCGGCCGTCATTTCTGCTCATTGTGAAGCGACTTTCATCAGAGAACAGCACTGAGGCCCACTGGTTCCTCGTCCAGCGCAAATGCTCCCTGACGATGAAGCCTGTGCCTGGTGGTGTGGTCAGGTACCCTTGCAGGTCGTCTAGCACGCAGACCATGCTGATGGAAGCGGTTTCGAATGGTCTGACATGACACTCGGGTGCCTCTCACTTCCCTTAAACATGCCCGGAGTTGAGTGGCATTCATAATCCGGCTCCACAGGACACTGTTCACAATGAAGCAGTCATCAGCATGTGGCCAAAGGACGTCCACTTCTATGCCTTTCTGTGACTCTTCCAGTCTCTCTGTGTCTCTGTTGCAACCTGCTGATGACACTTTAAGCTCAGTGGCAACTTCCCTCTGAGAACATCCCGTCTGAAGCCTCGCACTGGCCAGGTACTGTTGATCAATTGTTAGGTGTGGTCTTGGTCTCATGATGTCAAAATGTGAACAGCATGATGAAGAGGACCGTTTAAATACAAATTGTCATTGAACCAGAACATTTAGTGGTCGATTCATGGATCAGACACTTGTGATTTTTGCGGTTAATCACCTCGTTAGAGAACAACATGTTATGCAATAAGTACTGAAACATTTAACAGTTGGACATGTGCATTCAAAAGTTTAGAGAAGGTCAAATTACGTTCACCTGAGGTCATAGTGCATTTTAGGTGCATTCTGAAATTTCACCCGAAAGTCGAATATCCCTAATACATATATATATATAATACATATATATATCAGAATTGTGTTTAAATAATTTTATCTTATTTTATTTTTAAGTATAAATTGTGTAAATTGTGGGTGTTTATACAAGAAACTACATAGATGCCTTTCAATTTTTTAAATAAATGTTAAAAATATTAAAAAGCCCTGCTCTAAGTAAGATATTGTAGAATTTTAGAAATGCCACTAGGTGGCGCTGTTCGCAAATGGTTGATTCCTTTAGAGCTCATAGTTTGTCGAAGGAGCATCTCATTGTTATAATAAACTGTATTTGATAAATGTGCATTTGCTGCATGTACTTTTAGTCTACCTAATATAAATGAATTAAATTGGAAACAGTGAACAAAATAATTTTGCAACATAACTGTGCTGCTGGTTTTATTGAACTCAACTGAGAGGACCATAATAATAATCATCAAACATGAATACATCATAGCCCATTTCACATCTCTCCATTTTATCTGCATAAATGTCCGCTGAACAAAGTTAAGCTATTAATATGTTCCCAAATACATGTGTACATGAAAAAAAAAAACATTCTCCCTTATTTAGCACATTATGATTATTACCAATATACAGTACATGGTACAAAGCAAACCATCTGATTATTCTGGTTCAGAAATGTCTCTAGCCACTGGCATGCTGCATGTTCACTACAACAAACCTCATTGTTCAGTCGTCGATTAGAAATCCAAGTAATAAGAAGCCGCTCTTCACCATAGCCAAAAACATAGACAAAATACTAATAAAAAAAATTAAATAAGATAATACAGAAACCAGAGTTAACATACAGTCTACGCAAAAATACCATAACACAATCATTTTAAAAATACATATGCTCAAAATAACATCAGTAATTAATACAATTATTACCTCATTATTTTTTTTTGCAACTCCTCAAGGGAAAATTGTTCAAATTGAAACATCTATTTGCTGGTTACACACTATTGAAACCATTACGCAGTATGTTTTATTAATTCGAGTTTTAGGTTTTGCTGATCAGCATCAATTTCGTAATCAATGGAGAAAAGCATTCCTTTTTTCATCTATTTCACTGATCCGCAAATTAAAACTATATTACATTATCATAATGGTTTATTCACAGTTTAAAACTTCAAAGTCAACATGAAATCAAAATACTCTCTTAATACACATTCCTGGATTTATTCTGATTCATTGTGCATGTTGTTCACCATCCTATGGAAGCTTGTTTCCATCACAGGATAAAAAATAAAAAAATGTATTTCATAATTCAGACGTTTATCAAGAGAGTTTATATCTCTTGATTCAGACTTTTTTCTCGCAAAACATAATTGCAATATAAAAACTCAGTAATGTGAGATATAAACACATAATTGTGAGATATAAACATAATTATGAGATATAAACTCAGAATTCAGAGATATAAACATAATTGCAAGATAAACACTCAGAATTGTGAGATAAAAACTCAGAATTGAGATATAAACACATAGTTGCGAGATATAAACAATTGCGATATAAACTCAGAAATGTGAGATATAAACATAATTATGAGATATAAACTCAGAATTCTGAGATATAAACATAATTGTGATTTAAACTAAGACTTGTGAGAAATAAATTCAGAATTGTGAGATATTAACTTATAACTGAGATGTAAACTCAGAATTCTGAGATATAAACATAATTGCAAGATAAACACTCAGAATTGTGAGATAAAAGCTCAGAATTGAGATATAAACACATAATTGTGAGATATAAACATAATTGTGATTTAAACTAAGACTTGTGAGAAATAAATTCAGAATTGTGAGATATTAACTTATAACTGAGATGTAAACTCAGAATTCTGAGATATAAACATAATTGTGATTTAAACTAAGACTTGTGAGAAATAAATTCAGAATTGTGAGATATTAACTTATAACTGAGATGTAAACTCAGAATTGAAATATAAACTCAGAATTGTGAGATATAAACACAGAATTATGAGAGAAAAAAGTCAAAATTGCAAGATATAAAGATATAGAGTTTATATTTCACAATTCTGTCTTTTTTTTCTCGAATATAAATTCAGAATTGTGAAAAAGAGTCGCAATTATCTTTTTGATATTTTCAATTCTGTAGCAGAAATGCGCTTCCATAATACCATCCAATCAGTTCCAGATGAAAAAATCAAGATGTTTTATTCACAAATATGTAGAATTACAACTGCAAAATTGCTTGCGAAACACCATTTCATGTTGACTTCAAAGAAGCATCAGTGCTGAAGTTAAATCTGGTCCTTAGCAGTCAAACAGAAGCTAAGACAGACGATGCAAATGCAAGATATATTGATTATTGTGCTATTTCGAATTGCATTCAAACATCTGAAGATGTCCTTCCCCTCATGTAACCTGACGCTGAATGTTTAATTCCTAGATTTTTGGTGAGAACTGGCTGATATCTTCAAATCCTCCGGTGTGCCGAGCCTGTAAAGCTCCCGAAGGAAGCTGATTCGGACTTCCACTGTCCCACCACAATGATGCCACTGCCGTGGTGCAGTCAGTCCCAAACAGCTCTGATTCTCCGTTCAGATGGGAGTCAGAGCTCACAGTCACAGAAGTGTCCGTCTCTCTCTCGGGACTCTAGAGGTTGTTCTTCTCTGTGCTCTCCGCTTCTGTGCTGCGCGGGAAGTAGACGGTGGTCTTGTGCTCTTCGTAGCGGTCGATGTGCTTCAGGTGAACCACCATGTGCAGAGCGTAGGCCAGCACCAGCAGCAGGATCAGAGACGTGATCAGACCCATCAGGATGGCAGGAGTGAAGAAGGTCGCGCAGTCGCTGGCCGCCACAAACTTACTGGAGTGAACGTTAAACGCCTGGATCTGTGAGGAAAAACACAAGAAACAGCAGATGGTAAGATGTTGAATCTTTAAAAACTATTTTCCAGTTTATCTATCTATCTATCTATCTATCTATCTATCTATCTATCTATCGTTCTATCTATCTATCTATCTATATCGTTCTATCTATCTATCTATCTATCTATCTATCTATCTGTCTATCTATCTATCTATCTATCTATCTGTCTATCTGTCTATCTATCTATCTATCTATCTATCTATCTATCTATCTATC
>NW_015625021.1:1025254-1038815 GCF_001515625.1 Sinocyclocheilus rhinocerous
CTATCTATCTATCTATCGTTCTTTCGTTCTATCTGTCTATCTATCTATCTATCTTTCTATCTATCTATCTATCTATCGTTCTATCTGTCTATCTATCTATCTATCGTTCTATCTTTCTATCTATCTCTATCGTTCTATCTTTCTATCGTTCTATCGTTCTATCTATCTATCTATCGTTCTATCTATCTTTCTATCGTTCTATCTATCGTTTGCTCCTTCTTTCCATCCATCTGTCTGTCTAAATGTCAGTCCGTTTTTCTACTTGACAAAGTATTTTTTCTACTTCTCTATCATGTAGAAATGGTCAGAGATGTTCCAGGCAAAGCAGAAAATAATTCATAGTTTTCTATATTTCAAATTAAAAAGCATTTAATTTCACCCAAACTCCTCGTGTTCTTCCACACACTCTGGACTGTGAGCTTTTTAAAAAGACGCTGCTCTCACGCCAAACCACAAGCTTGTGTAACCACATTACACCCACCAGAGGCTAAAAATACAGCACAAGATGCTACAACTCCAGTATGAGGCGCTTATCAGCGGAGGATGGAGGGAAAGAGTTGCCTGCCAACCTGGAAGTCGGTGAATGTTATGTGCCAGTGTGCGGCGTGGTCGGTGTTGGCGCTGGGCACCAGCAGCGTGTCGTACTTCTGCAGGCTGCTGACGTGCTGGCAGTGATAGGAGTTGGTGGAGGGTGCGTACACATCTGTAGCGTTGAACGTGGCCTCGTGCGTCCAGTTGTAATGGATGTACACGTTATCCAGAGTGAACCAGTTCTGTCCCGCAGACTCATAGAACGTGTTTGACATCTGTAGCCTGTGCAAATAAACACTTTATCTCACTGCAAAGCATTTTAAAAATCAAATGCTTTCTGTTCTTCGATGAGAAACTGATTGTTTACTAGCACACACAAAAACATGTATATTATAAACTCTAAATTCAGATTGGATCAATTACATTTGAAGATACTGTACATGAACTAATATTGACACATCTGTGATGACAAATAAAAAAAATTATTTGAAATTTGATACAAATGGTAACCATTAACATTCTATGAAACAATATAAAGAGGTTTGGATACATTTGAATTTTATTCCATTAAATTCCAAATCTGTTTGTGACTGACTGCGATATTATTACTAATGAAAACCTCTTAATAATGTTAGGATGTTAATATTAAAATATTTTAATATTAAAAATAAAACATCATTAATTATTGAACATTGGTGCCTTTTGTCATATCGCTAAAATGTAAAATCACTGTATTGTAGTGATGTAGTGTATAAATATAAAATAACTACTATTTTATTTTTTATATATATTTATTATTTTTATATTTTAGAAAATGTAGTCATAAAAACGAATTAAAAATGCCATGAATTAAAATAAATAAAATTATAAAAATGAATTTATATGAAATAAATAAACAAGGAATAACCTGATAGAGAGGCCTCTTAGATCTTCCACATCACCGAAACGTAGATTGAGTCTGGTGAGTAACAAAATGTCAAAATATTATTCAACATGTAAATTTATTAGCTGTCAAATTTTCCTTCTCAATTATACATCTTACACCAGGCTGAGGTAGTTTTTAGCTGGGTTTTCATTTATGTATGGAATATGTCTAGATCATATTTAACTCCAAAAACAAAAATGCATTGTGACATTAAGTAGAACAAAATATAATATATTATATTATAATCATATTGAATAATAATAATTATATATATATATATATATATTTTTTTTTATTTATTTATTTTTTTATTTACATTTTTCTGGACCTATTTTTGTGAGACACACTGGTAAAAAAAATGTACATTTGCGTTTGCAGCACCGGTGTGCAGCTGAACTCACATGGCTTTGTCTTTGCTGCAGAAGGAGCCTTTGGTGTCCACCGGTGCGTCTGGGCTGAAGGTTCTCTCTGTGAGATCCACTAAACTCTGATTCCTGTACCTGATGGCCAGTTTGCGGGCTCTGAAGAGGATGCAGGTCTTGCCGTTGTAAGAAACACTCAGAGGAGAATACGGCAACATTCCTGGAGACTGAAGCAGCTTCCTGCGCGGAGGAGCGTGAAGCTGCCATTCATACGGCTGAAACAAGAGCATAATATCACAGTAGCATGAGCAACATACACTATCATTCTCAAGTTTGAGGGCAGTATGATGGTCTAATTATGTATATAATTTAATAAAATGTACAATAACAGCCCAAATTATTGTGACAACACACATCCAGGTTAGACAAGTTTGGGTTTGAAAGATTTTTAAATGTTTTTGAAAGAAGTCTCTTTTGCTCACCAAGGCTGCATTTTTCTGATTAAAAATACAGGGAAAAATGTAAAATTGTGAAATATTATTACAATGTAAAATAATTATTTTCTATGTGAATATATGTTAAAATGTAATTTATTCCTGCGATGAAAAGCTGAATTTTCAGCATCATTACTCCAGTCTTCAGTGTCACATGATCTTCAGAAATCAGTCTAATATGCGACAGTTGTACAGTTGGAAAACAGTTGGAAATCATGATGAATTTTGTTTTTCAGGATTCTTTAAAGTTAAAAACAGCATTTATTTTAAATAGAAATCTTTTTTAACATTAAAAATGTCTTTAATGTCACTTTTGATCAATTTAATGCATTCTTGCTGAATATAAGTATACATTTCCTTCAACAGTAGTTTACGTAAGGCTAGTTGTCATGCTTATGGGGTAAGTTGTCACAATATAACCTGCTATTAAAGAGCATTAGCTTTTAAGTTAAATCTAAACCTATAATAAACCACAAACCAGTTGACTGAACTGCAAATATGTAAACTGTAACATATTTTAAACCATTATGTAAACCAGATGGCCAGCAGACAGAATATTGTAATTGTAATTAAAAACTATTTGCAGGAATAAAAGTCTGACAGCGCCCCCATGTGGGCATTTATAAAAATGCTCTTGTATCTGTATGTGACAACTAGCCCCGTTCTCCCCTATGCTTTGAAATACACTTAATACTCATGAAGAACAGTTTACAGAAATCATATTTGCAAAGGGAATTAGAGACTTTTGGGGCACCGTAACATCCTAAATCAGAGTGAAATTCCTGATTAAAAATGAAGCATGTCTGTAATCTGTTTTTCCAAAGACAATGCAGTCTGTGAAGGATTAAATTGATCTGTTTTGGATGTTTTGGAGGGAAATCTGCACCCCAGCGGTGGCACAAGGTCACATTGGCTCAGCTTGTCTCACCTGCAGCGCTTCAGCCGCAAACACCGAGCCGTCAGCGTCCACCCCATCTGCACAACAACACACACTCACTAAATCTGCTGAAATATTTACATTCATATCATATTTATTCAAACAAATATGCAAAAATAAGCATGTTTCTAACGAACTGTGTGCACTACCATTTGAGAGTTTGGGAACAGTAAGATTTTTCATGTTTTTTAAAGAAGTCTCTTCTGCTCATCAATGCTGCATTTATTTGATCAAAAATACTGAAAAAAAACTGTAATATTGTGAAATATGATTGCAATTTAAAATAACAGTTTTCTATTTTACTCTATTTATGTATAATTCATTTCTGTAATGCAAAGCTGTATTTTCAGCATCATTACTCCAGTCTTCAGTGTCACATGATCCTTCAGAAATCATTCTAATATGCTGATTTATTATCAATGTTGGAAACAGTTGTGCTGCATAATTTTTATTTATTTATTTTTTTGGAACCTGTAATACTTTTTTAAGGATTCTTTGATGAATAAAAAGTTTAAAAGAACAGCATTTATTCAAAATAGAAATCTTTTCTAACAATATAAGCCCTTTCTATGGCTTTTTAAAATTGATTTAAAACATGCTTTCTGAATAAAATTATTAATTTATTTCAAAAAAAAAAAAAAATTTGATTTTTTTCAAGGAAAAAAATTTACTGACTCTCAGATTTTGAATGGTAGTGTATATTGTTACAAAAAAAGCAATTTGGTGCAGATCCTGATATTTATATGGACAAAAAGTGATGAAATTCTGATGCTTGTAATGTAAATATGTGAGCCTTTTATAACAATATAGCAGATGCTTACATAAAATGATATAAATATCAGTTGTCAATCTATATGTCCAAAAATATGTTTTAGTAAAATGAGATTGAAATGATCCAAACATATAATGCAATGCAATCTAAAGATGATTGAGAGCTGAAGAAATAAAGGCTCCTCAGAAGATGTGAAATGTTCTGGAGGCTTGAGAAGATGATTCCTCCACTGAGGAACAGTGAAAGTAAAGCTTCTGGAAACAAACGCTCCTCAAAAGATCCTGATGATCAGATTTGAGACGCACTGATTTTTCTAAAAAATGATTGATGGAGATTCAAGTAAAGCCGAGCTGCTTTAGTCCAGAAAGTGTTCATCAATCAGCACCAGCTGAAGCTTTAGTGAAGTACACTAAAAGAGCTTTTACTGGATAAAAAAAAGTCTAAACCATCAATCAGACAACAGAAGGCATGGAGTAGATTGTGTAGATTGAGTTTGATCATTTAGAGGCCTTAGAAATGTGCATATCAAATATGATACATTTGGATTTGCAAAGAACCACTGAAGAAAGAAACCAAAGTTATTATCAAAAAAACGTACTTTGTTGGACTCTGATGTCTTGGGATGGTGCATCATCTGAGCTGTAAGTACGAGAATTTAATGAGTGCATTATTAAACAGATGAATACCTTCATAAACAACTGAAATCATTTATATAGTTGGATACGATCAACGGTTCTCGACTGCAGATCGGATCTTCACGCGTTATGAATATGAATGAGATACAGAAGGCTTTGATGCTGTGAGTCACTGCTGGAACGTCACCGTCCGTGAAGTGAGACGAACTCGCTTTCAAGTCACTTTGCTTTTGTTCCCGCAGGATATTTCTATTGCTCAGGAGATCTCAGTTACGTTTCCTTTAAGCGTCAGCTTTGCTTCAGACGTTTCTCCTGAAATGCCTCAGGAGAAATAAATATACACACAAACGAGTCAATTAACATGCAGCAAGAGATATAAATTCACTATGGAGAGCAGAATAAGACGAGAAATGCTCGAGCTCATATTGAGGAATAGTTCACCCTAAAATGAAAATTTGCTGAAAATGCGCTCACCCTCAGGCCATCCAAGATGTAGATGAATTTGTTTCTTCATCAGATTTGGAGAAATGTAGCATTGCATCACTTGCTCAGCAATGGATGCTCTGCAGTGAATGGGTGCCGTCAGAATGAGAGTCTAAACAGCTGATAAAAACATCACAATAATCCACAAGTAATCCACACCACTCCAGTCCATCAGTTAACATCTTGAGAAGACAAAAGCTGCGTGTTTGTGTTAATTAAATCATTCATTAAGACATTTTTAACTTCAAACTGTTGCTGTTGGCCAAAGTACGAGTTCATAATATTGCTTTCCCTGATAAAAAAGTCATCTAGTTTGAATCAGGAGAGAAGTATGCTCAAGTCAAGCACCGTTTACAAGCCAAAACAGCTCTAAACAAATATATGTGTGGATTTTGATGTGAGAGACAACAGGAGATTATTGAGATTACAACAGCGTTATTATGGATTATGGACTCATATTTTAGCCGGTAGAGACAGTTTAAAGTTAAACACATCTTAATGATGGATTTGACAGTTTTTCACTTCACAAGATGTTAACTGATGGACTGGAGTGCTGTGGATTACTTGTGGATTATTGTGATGTTTTTATCAGCTGTTTGGACTCTCATTCTGACGGCACCCATTCACTGCAGAGCATCCATTGCTGAGACACTGATGCAATGCTGCATTTCTCCAAATCTGATGAAGAAACAAACTCATCTAGATCTTGGATCACCTGAGAGTGAGGACTTGTTTTTTTTTTTTTTTTAGCAAATTTTCATTTTTGGGTGAAATGTTCCTTTAAGATCTCTTCAGAATAACAGGTGAGGTTCCCTGGGTCTTTTTCTCAGAGACATCTGAGAAGCAGGAAACGTCTCAATTAACACTTTTTTAATCTTATTGCTGTCTAGGAGAAACGATTGAGATCTGATGTGTGATTTTCTGCTGCTTGTTCTTGTGATTTCTTCAACAGTAAAACGGATTACTGAAAGATGAACAGTTTAACCATTTAATCACCGAGTAATGCTGCTGAAATGGGCTTAACCTGGTTCTCAGACCTGATTACGGGTCAGTCTGACCGGCGCTGGCACATAATGTCGGTCAGGGATCAAAGAAAGACGTGAGGATGTCTTCGGTTAGCGAGGATGAAAGAGAAGAGATTCTGACTCGTATATAAATATATAACACAAATAAACTAATGTTTTCTTTAGCGTGAGCCACAGCTCTAGACGAGACCTGTTTGGATCGATTAACCGTGCACATGAATAATCTACGTTGCATGTGAAGTATTAATAGTGCTTTAAGAGTCAAGCATCAGTCACTATACTAGCACTTCAGCGTGTAACTCGTCCTGCAGCATTCGTGCTGCTTTAACACCTTAGCAACTGCAGCAACCACTCACGTTTTCCTCAGATAATGCAGAAATGCAGTTCTTTTTCAATTCATACCAGTGTTGTTATTGTGAACTAATACTAAAAGTATTCAAATCATTTTTATTGACTGAAATAAAGGTGACTTAAAATGACATATAAATCCTTAATGAAAAACTAACATAAAAAACTTGTAAAAAAATATTGAAATGTTGTAACTGAAATAAGTTCATGTACTGAAATTATAAAAACTGAAGTAAAAAATTAGAGCTAAACTAATAGACATGAAAAACTACATAAAATGTATAAATTTTAGCTCATTCAAAATTTTTATAAAAACTATAATATATAAATAAAACTAAAATAACACATTCATAATGATTATATATTTGCTATATACATTTATATACACAATATATTTTACTGTTATATCATTGTTATTTTAGTATAGATGAAATACTCAATAAATACTTGAATAAATTATTTTTAAACACTTTTAATTTTCGGTTTTATTTTAGTAAATTTGTTGTGTTTTTGTCATTATTTTTATTAGTTACTGTTTTTTAATATGTCTATATAGTTTTGATTAATTTTATTTCAGTTTTTGTTATTTTAGTACATTAAAACATTTAATTTAACTAAATTAAAATGAAAAATGTTAAATGTTAATGTTAAAACTAAATGAAATAAAAAAAATTCTATATTACTTTATTTCAAGTAACAATGTTTGTTATGGTTTTAGATTTAATAATTCATTTTTGTTTTGTATATATCATATAATCTTTAAATATAAAAAATTGCTATATTAAACCGCAAATATTGTGTATTTAATTTCTCGCTATGTAAATGCATTTATGGCAACACATTTTAAATAGTTTTTGCTATGGTTAAGTAAATCTAAAACTAAAACCATAAAAAAGCATTTTGGTTACTTGAAATAAAATAAACTTAAACGGAAACTACAATAAAAAACCTATATATATATATATAAACTAAAGCTACTAAAAATGACAAAAACGCACAACAAAACAACTAAAACTTTAACTAAAATTTTAATAAAAATGGAAAATATTAAAATAAAAACTGATTCAAAATATTAATAAAACTAGTATCTCAATGCTACTAAAATAAGGATGTTTTTTTTTTGCAAGCAAACATGTCAAAGTTATCATCAGCATGCCATAAATGTCGTAAACACACTTGCATTTCAGGAATATATTTTCACTACAACTTTTCAATACTAAAAGCATGTGTTTGTTGTTGTTGTGCATGGTCACGCCAATCTAAGATCATTTATCACCTCAGCGCAGCAGATGGAGTGACCTGTGAGTGCGGCTCTGCCCTTGTCCACACAAACAACAGCAGACCTGTGACGTTTCTTCTGATTTTCTCATAAACTGCATCAGTAATTCACGCTCTCGGATGGCTGCGTCAAATGAACAGAAGCCCACGAGGGAGATGTGGGAGGGTTTGTGTTCTGTTATTGTTGCATAACTATATTTAGCAAAACAGAGAGTCTGCATCGAGCGAACTTGACCTGCACGGCACCATCCAAAACAACAACCTGAGCGAATAAAGCACAGCTAGATAGAGAAGGAAAGCCTGAAGGAAACACAAATCCCTCCTTCTGTCTGCTTCTGCAGTGGCTCATCCGTTCAACGCTGCACTTGAACATGACAGTCGGCACATTTATATAATCAATGAAATCTGCTGACCGCTTCAAAACGCATGTAGCATATTTCAGTCGGGACGCTCAGATTAGAGTGTCTTTAAAGTTCTGTCTGCATCTAGATGCTTCACCAAATCAAATCTGTTAATACACAGCTAAAGCCCAGTCTGGCCTACATGTAGTACAACTCCATCTGTGCAAGTGGAGAAACGCTACACGCTTTCAGCTCCTAGAAGCAATGTGCTGCCAATTAGAGCTGTGTTTTTAATACGAGCTGCGGAGAAACTCGACATATGTGGCCATTAAAAATGCCTACTGCTTAGACAACAACAAGAAGAGTTGCATTCACTGCAAAGAAGTTAAAATAAAACAATTATTGGAGGATGTTTTACAAGAAAATACTATCTCAGTTTTTCTTCTTCAAAATGTCATGTTATTTGCTGTTTATTTGCAAATTCATTTAGCAATTTCTATTTCTACACCATTTTTTGTGTAATTTAGCGGAGCGCATTTGTATTTTTTGCTGATTTATTTATGTGTTTATTTCCTTATTCTTTCAGTATTTTTTTGTTCTATGCATAAGCGTGTCAAGAACTTAAATAGATACCCAGGTTTTCTATAAAATAAGATAAAATAAAGAAATGCAAACAATTGCATTTTTTGTTGGTTAATATTTTGTGTTTATTTACTTATTCCTTCTGCATTTTTACAACACATATGTGTGTCAAATTAAATATATATTTAAATAGATATAATAGATAAATAGATTAAATAGATATTTCAAATTAATTTTATGAAAAAAAAATATTTTAAAAAATAGCATTTTTTGCTGGTTTATTTTCTGTGTTTATTTACTTATTCCTTCTGCATTTTTACAACACATGTGTGTCAAATTAAATATATATTTAAATAGATATAATAGATTAAATAGATATTTCAAATTAATTTTATGGAAAAAAATTAATAAAATAGCATTTTTTTTGCTGGTTTATTTTCTGTTTATTTACTTACTCCTTCTGCATTTTTACAACACATATGTGTGTCAAATTAAATATATATTTAAATAGATATAATAGATTAAACAGATATTTCAAATACATTTTATGGAAAAAAAGTAATAAAATAGCATTTTTTGCTGGTTTATTTTCTGTGTTTATTTATTTATTCCTTCTGCATTTTTACAACGTGTCAAATTAAACATATATTGAGGTTTTCTGAAAAAACAAATAAAATAATGAAAAATGCCAATCTGCCATCTTGTTGAAACATTGCAAAAAATTGCATGCTCAAAAAAGTTTTTAAATGATTAATTGTAAATTTAAATAATATATTATAAAAAAATGTCTACATTTCCTTTTTTACACACTCGGCTTCTTTTACTGCATTTATTGTGAGTATAATGTGCATGTTGTGTGTACTTTAGTGTATTCTGTATGGTCTTTTGCATATTGTCTATTATAAATTCTGATGATCTGCAGCTGTCTTCGAAACATCTGCCCCTGTGGATTTATAAAAGGCAAATCAAATCTACCGGCCTCTCTATAAACAAGTCAAAATCAACAAACTCATTCACACAAAAAGTTATTCATTCATTAGTGCATCAAAAGATCAATTATTAATAATAAACACGCATGATATTATATAATAAATAAATGATTCATAATGCGATCCTGCAGTTTGATGGTTTTATGTGACGCTCAGCCCAACAATAAATGGTACATGAATCACAATTACATATTAAAATTAATATTTCATTCATATTATCGTCTCAGCCTGAAGCTCAAACAGATGCTCCACATTCCTTCAGTGATGCTGATCATTCCTGCATCCCGACCTGCTCTCATCTTATCCAACACACATCTCTGCCTCCAGTTTTAGTAGAAAATATGGATTTGCCTGTAAACTGATGCCAATGGATTTTCTCTTGTGTTTCACTGCAAGAGCCCTTCACTTGAGTCTCAATGCAGACATGAAGGGTGGACAAAGGAGGCGAGCACTAGTTATCTCAGCCACACCAGTTCATCATCGATTAATAAATGCATAGATACACAATATATATAGTCTTTGTTTCTCCCGGTTTCACCATTTGAATAAACGTGATGCCTAAAAGACCACGTCTCCAGTTTAATTCAAAATAATCCACTCACCTTCCTTCCACAAAGGCAGACAGCTGCTCATAAGACGAGGATATCTGCAGGAAAACAAAAGAAAATAACGCAAGAGACATTGGGCGCCACGTTGATGCCATGTATCCATCCAGATGAGTCTGTCAGAGATGATGCTGAACGCTGCTGCTTCATAATCTGCCTTGATAACGGGCGCAGCCTCAGCGATGATTGACAGGCGCGGCGGCCAATCAGCGTCCAGCGGGCGGGATAATCCGGCGACGTGGCCACGCCCATTCACAGCCTGCGTGCTGTTGACACAGTAATACACAAACCAGCACTGACCCATTCAACTAAACTAATTAGGCGGGTAATTAACCAACATAAAATAATGGTATTGATTGAGAACTGTGGCAGAAGGTCGAAACTGAAACACATGAATTGGCACAACAGAAATGCATAATAAAATTCTGTATAGGCCTGTACTATTTCAGTATTGAACCCAAAGGGAAATGTATGTATTTATTTATGTATTTATTTATAATTCATAGATACACATTACCAATTATAATATATTTCATTATTAAATCCAAAGGGAATATATTTATTTATTTCGCATTCACAGATAGATAGTTGTTCCAAATAATAATACATTTCAGTATTAAACCCAAAGAGATAATGTATTTATTTACTTATGTATGTATTTATTTATTTATTTATGTATGTAGCCTATTTATTTATTTATTTAGTTGTTTGTTTATTTATTTACAATTCATAGATAGATACATATTACCCATTAAAATATATTTCAGCATTAAATCCAAAGGGTATGTGTGTATGTATTTATTTCACATTCATAGACAGATAGTTGTTACAAATAATAATATATTTCAGTATTAAACCAAAAGTGAAAAGTTATTAATTAATTAATTTTAAATGTATGTATTTCTAATTTTAATTATACACAAAGTCAATTTCCACTTATAAAGTAAACAGGAATAAATGTAGCACTAGTAAACAATATTAAAAGAAAAGTAATACCATAGTTTTTTAACACTTACGTTAAGGTTATTAAGGTCATTGCATTCTTTAAAATACTATGGAGTACCATATTGCTGCACGAATATTGTAATCATAAATGAATATGGGTTTTTTTTCAATCGCAATCAAGTAGAGATTTTAATACAATATTTTGACTTGGATGACGGTGAAATAAATCAGATTAAATATATTAAAGTGGTATTTCTGCCATCCAAATAGAGATATGAAATGGGGGAAAAAAGGCTGAAATCCAAATCCTTTCTTAATCTCTGATATTCAATCAAATGAGCATTACTGATTTATGGACAGGCGCTCGTTTTGGCTACCCGCGGGGTCCTTAGAGCAGTCATTTTGCGCCGAGCGTCACGTGATCGTTCTTTCCTCTCCGGACTCAGAACACGCGATCATGGGTACGTGCGAGGCGACAATAAAACTGCACAAAACGCTGTAATACTCGGTTTAACTACACATTTATCTTGATGTACGTTTGGTTAAAAGTTTAATGTATCAGTTTCGACAAAGTGGAGGTCGCTATAAAGAGGGTTTTGTCGCTATTTTATGTTTAATAGAGGCATCGCGGAGCAGCCATGAGCTGCACATACAGTCAGAAACATTAAACAGTGACATGATCTTTTAACAATATTAAACAGCATATTGATCTGTTAATCAGATTCGCGTGTTGTATATGATAATGTAGCTGCTTCAAAATTGTGGCAGCATGTTGGATTTAATTTTGTTTAGGTTTGATGACTACGTCTAATGCTGTTTTGAATCTAGTGAACCCTCTACTAGAAATATGTTTTTTTATTTTTTTATTTTAAACTGTTAAATCAGAACCAGCAAGGCCTGTAATTTGATGATGGCTGTCAGGAGGAGTATCAAGATGCTCAAGTGATCAACTACATCTTCTGTAGTTTTAATATGGACCTTTTCGTTTTGTGGAGTTTCCACTTCATAGTCAATTCTATTCCATTTTATACTAAATTTAATTTCTCTAGTTACTCTCTCAGCTCTGAAGTATTTCCTTATAATGGCAAATTGTGTTTCAAATGTAAACCGGTCCAAATGTGTGGGATGCTGGGTATTTGAACAATTTTTTTGGGGAAAAAAAAAAAATCTCATGCCTTTCTCGCTCTCTTTTTCCTCCTGCAGGCAAGTGTCGTGGACTGCGTACTGCTAGAAAACTGCGGAACCACCGCCGTGTACAGAAATGGCATGATAAACAGTACAAGAAGGCCCATTTGGGCACCGCTCTGAAGGCCAACCCCTTCGGTGGAGCTTCTCACGCCAAAGGCATTGTGCTTGAGAAAGTGTAAGAGGCCGTGTTTGTCAAGATAGTGATGAATAGATAAGTTAACTAAGGAATGAATGACTGACTTTGTTTGTCATATTGACAGTGGTGTTGAAGCCAAGCAGCCCAACTCTGCCATCAGGAAGTGCGTCAGGGTCCAACTGATCAAGAACGGCAAGAAGATCACAGCTTTCGTCCCCAACGACGGCTGCTTGAACTTCATTGAGGTAAACTGGATTTACGCAAGTTAAACTATACACTTGATTTGCTGTATTTGAGTTTAAGAGGATATCTGTCTACAGAGTTGTCAGTGTGTGGTTTCTCTCTGGGTTACAGGAAAACGATGAGGTTCTGGTGGCGGGATTCGGTCGAAAGGGACACGCCGTGGGTGATATTCCCGGTGTTCGTTTCAAGGTAGTGAAGGTGGCCAACGTTTCTCTTCTGGCTCTGTACAAAGGCAAGAAGGAGAGACCCAGATCATAAACTGGTTCTTTGTTGAAATCACAATAAAAGGACTTTTTTTCAGTTCCATAAACTGTCCCTTGTGTTTCTTGACAATGTTTTAAACTTTAGATGTTTCTGGTCCACTGTATGCGCACAAATCTGTAACCCGTTTTAAAGTTCTTGTCTTTACTCTGCTGTTAGAAACAGTGCTGTTTTCATACTGGATAAGGCTTGAGTAGTGTCTTTGTGTTCATGACAGTAAGCGTTTATGAACTTTATTTAAAGGGGTCATATGATGCTTTTTTAAAGATCATTATATGGTTTATTGCTGTTTCTGAAGAGCGTTAGTAGTTTGTTGTTGGAGAAATGGTGTTAAAGGGTTAGTTTTACTCACCCCCGAGGCATCCTAGGTGTATATGACTTTCTTCTTTCAGACAAATCCAGTCGGAGTTATATTAAAAATTGTCTTCGATCTTTCAAGCTGTTTAATGCCACTCAGCGGGTGTTGCATTGCTTCAGTCCA
>NW_015625021.1:1038933-1045730 GCF_001515625.1 Sinocyclocheilus rhinocerous
GAAGTTAAATAAAAATCGCCCATCCATAAAAAAAAGTGTCTCACACGGCTCCGGGGGGTGAACAAAGGCCTTCTGTAGCGAATCGATGCGTTTTTGTAAGAAAAATATCCATATTCAAAATGTAATCACTTTAATGTAGCTTGCGCCAACAGTTGAACACAGAAGCAGCTCCGGGAGCATGACGTATGAGGTAAGTGCTGCGCATGCGCCGGTGAGTCTCGTGAAAACCAACGTTTGTTAACAGGATCAAAGGAAGCAAAGTCTTACTTTAGCAAAGGAAAAGTTCACTCCCCGGAGCCGTGTGAGACACTTTTTTTTTTTTACGGATGGGTGATTTTTATTTAACTTCTTTTGGACTGAAGCAATGCAACACCCGCTGAGTGGCATTAAACAGCTTGAAAGATCAAAGACAATTTTTTATATAACTCCGACTGGATTCGTCTGAAAGAAGAAAGTCATATACACCTAGGATGCCTCGGGGGTGAGTAAACCGCAGCCTAAATTTCATTTTTGGGTGAACTAACCCTTTAAGTCATTAATATATATATAAATTTAGTTTACAGGTGTATTTGTTGGTCTTAAGTTATTGCAAATTATTGATATGTATATACAGTTTATATCCATATGTTTTTCATTTAGTTTACAGGTCTAGGTGTTGGTCTCAAGTTATGTTTATCATGTATATTAATTTAGTTTGCAGGTGTATTTGTTGGTTAAGTTATTATATTTCAGTTATCTTACATGGGTATATTTATACATGTGCATATGAAGTATTTTCATAATTTTCATTTAAATTACAGGTCTATGTGTTGGTCCTAAGGTTTGCATTTATATACAGTATGTTACATAGTATTATTATACAGTAGTAGTGTCGTCTTGATTTGATTTACAAGTGTAGCAATTTTGTTGTTTGAGTTAAAGAGTTTGTGATTTTGTTGATCAGGGTCATATTGCATGTGATATCCAGATCTAAAAAGTCAGTTTAAATTGAATATAAATGTATGAAATTATGCTTTGTCTGCTAATACTGACTCACTGGACTGCAAAACAAAAAGTGCTCTTTCTCAAGCAGATGTGTTCAGATCTCACAGTGTATGGTCCTTTTTCACATTGGGTGTAGTTAATAGATGGATTAACCTGGAAAATGGAAATGGAAAAGTTATTATTTGGCATGTTATTCAAGTAATTATTTGGTCAAAAGCTGCCTGAACCTGGAAATCGAGAATCATATACTGGTTATCTGACAATCGTCTCTTGTGTGTTGGAGAAAAAAGTTAAAATTGCAATAATGGCCTCTTGAACCACTAAAAATAACACCTAGAATCTCTAAGGCCTTTTTGTCCCCATGTGCAACTGGATGTGAAGTCAGATTGTTTCTTTTTGCCTAAATGTGAAGCCAACTGACCGTTTGGTTCCAAAATCCAGATGGCTCCTGGCCTCAAAATCACATCCGGACCATCACTAGTTTCATAATAGATAAAACAAAAGGGACTAAGGACAATATTTGTGGTGTTTATTTCTGTGCATCTGCTCATTTGACGGCTCTGTTGGTACTCGGTAAAATGTTCACTGGTTTGTATGATGTATTTGGTCAGGTTTCTTCCAGGAGAGGAGACACTACAGGTGTGGATTGGATCATGCAGAAACTCTATTAAAAGTTGGAGGGAAATGATGTGGAAGAGAAACGAGAAAGTGAAGTAAACACCTGATGTTTTAGATCTGCAGGATCATCTGAATGAGCTTGTGAAGTGAAAAGCTGCGTGTTTGTAAGAAGCAAAACCATGTTTAATGTCCAGCCATTGCTTCTAGTTAAAATAAAAGTATTTAAAAAAAATAAAAGTCCATAATCCATAGTAACGCTTCCTCCAGTGAAAAAGTTGTTTTGTCTGAATCAGACCAATCCAAAACAGTTCTTAACACATACTTTTGTGGATTTTGATGTGGGAAGTCAACAGGAGATGGACTTTTTCATTGGAAGAAGCATTATTACAGATTCTTATTTTAGCCGGAAGCACCTCAAAACACCTTAATGATGGATTTGTTTCTTACAAACACACAGCTTTTGGCTTCATAATACCTTAACTGATGGACTGGAGTGGTGTGGATTACTTATCATTTGTAAAAAATAATATATATATATATAAATTTCATATGTATTATGTTTTTATTTCAGCTCATGCTTATTATTTAAATTGAATTAAAATTGCAAAATAATCATATTTTATTTCTGAGATGATAACACACAAAATTAAGTATACAACCTACAGACATTAGCAAGCTATTCAGAAATCAGTAAAAGGAAAAGACTCCAAAATTAAAAAAAAAAATGTATACATACATTTTTATTATACATTTTTTCATATATATTTAAAATTATATTTCTTTATTATACATTTTATTTTCTTTAGCCTGTGTGTCCTATTTAGTTTGCATCATGGCCTGAGGGTGAGTACATATTTTTGTGGTTTCTAGGGTGTTGCTAAGCGGTTGTCAGGTGGACTTGTAGCAGAACTAATAATTTGTTGATGGTCCATTAAGCACTTTGTAAGTGTCTTGGTCTGCTGTGAGTCGGATCTGTCTGGTGTCCAAGGGTGCAGAGGCACAATGACATGTCCCTAACAATATCAGTCACTATACTAAATTGTCCCTAGCAATAATTTTAATCAAACAGTTAAATGTCTGTTGTCTGCCGTTATGCCCCACTAATGCCAAAATCAAACCTACGCCCTTGTTAGTGTGGACAGTACAGATGAGGTCACATTAGGCTCTGGTTTTACCCATCTGAGCAGTATTTCATCTTTTAAGCTCTATGATTTCAGAAGGAGCTGTTATTGTTTCTGGAACATTACACATTCAAGTGCACATGGGTGTAAAATGGGAACAGTGCGTGCAGATGCCTTCACTACACCAATAATACTGATTTTCTGACTGACTGCATGTGCAACCCAACTGTAATTCAGCGCAATCTGATTTTAGTATCACTGAAATACTTTTATAGTTTTTGCTAATATTTTGGTTTTATTTAATATCTTCGGTTTTCACTTTTTAATGACTTTTTATTCATTTTCATTCAAGTTTTAGTTATTTCAGTACTTATAAGTTTATACGTTTTTATATTTCATTATTTATAAATAAATATAGTATATATAATTAATATAACTTAATATAATTAATATATTTTAATAATTTTTCATTAATATTTTGCTTTTATGTAATATCTGTTTTCACTTTAATTTTGTTGTGCAGTTTTGTCATTTTTACTAGTTTTTTACTGTATATAGTTTTTATTAAATTTTATTTGTTTGTTTTATTTAGTTTTAGCCATTTCAGTAAAAAAGTTTTAATTTTTTAATGTAATTACAAATTTTATCATTTGTAAAAAATAATATATATATATATAAATTTCATATGTATTATGTTTTTATTTCAGCTCATGCTTATTATTTAAATTGAATTAAAATTGCAAAATAATCATATTTTATTTCTGAGATGATAACACACAAAATTAAGTATACAACCTACAGACATTAGCAAGCTATTCAGAAATCAGTAAAAGGAAAAGACTCCAAAATTAAAAAAAAAAAATGTATACATACATTTTTATTATACATTTTTTCATATATATTTAAAATTATATTTCTTTATTATACATTTTATTTTCTTTAGCCTGTGTGTCCTATTTAGTTTGCATCTGCTTTTTTATTTTATTTTATTTTAATATAATTAATATATTTTAATAATTTTTCATTAATATTTTGCTTTTATGTAATATCTGTACTTTAATTTTGTTGTGCAGTTTTGTCATTTTTACTAGTTACTGTCTATATAGTTTTTATATATAAATTTTATTTGTTTGTTTTATTTAGTTTTAGCAATTTCAGTAAAAAAAGTTAATTTTTTTATGTAATTACAAATTGTATCATTTGTAAAAAATATAATATATATATAAATTTCATATTTATTATATTTTATTTCAGTTAATGCTTATTTTATTTATTTTCCTTTTTTAAGTTTAAAGTTTTATAGTTAGTATAATCACTTTAGCAGCCAAAAAAAAAAATTTTTTTTTTATAATCTTTTATACTATGCCGTTTCCCCAATTTATCAGCTGCTAGGCAAAAATAAATGCTTCAAAAAGTAATAGCTGCACTATTTAAGGTGTCCGTGTCTGCATCACACTCACTCTTAAGGATTTATTCAGATCACTAACCCTATTTATAGTGAATATAGTGATGCTTGACCTGAGGAAAGCACATGCAGCCTGTCCATAGACTGCTGTATGAAGTCTGTGTGTTTTTGCTGCGGTGGTTGTGTCGTGTTCACTATCACACCCGCTGGGCTCAATCTCACTCTCTGCAGGTGCTGGAGATGCTGGATAATGTAACAGAAGGATTTGGCAGAGCAGACGTCCCACTGCACCTGCGACTGATGCTTTCACAGCCCTCCAACGTATACTGTTAGAAGACAGAGAGAGAAATCTGTTATTATTACTCTGTTTACAGCTTTCCTGTAGTGTTCAGTTCGGCTAAGAGACAGTTAGCAAGCTGTTTAGAAATCAGTGATTTATTTTATTTTATTTGTCTGTTTTTATTGTTTTTATTTTTTGTGACTATTCAGTGTCATTTCTTATGTTCCCAAACTTTAATTTTTTTTATAAAAATGAATTAAAATGGCAAAATAATCATATTTATTTCTGAGATGATTACTCACAAAATTAAGTATACAACCTACAGACATTAGCAAGCTATTCAGAAATCAGTAAAAGGAAAAGACTCCAAAATTAAAAAAAAAAAATGTATACATACATTTTTATTATACATTTTTTCATATATATTTAAAATTATATTTCTTTATTATACATTTTATTTTCTTTAGCCTGTGTGTCCTATTTAGTTTGCATCTGATTTTTTATTTTATTTATTTATTTATTTAATTTTTTAGCTTGTCTGACATATCCCGTTTACAACTGCTTTAATTTAAGCAATTTAAAATGTCATATTTGAATATAATTTGACATAAAATTGGATTAAAAGAAGTGACCAAATCAAGCCTTACTTATTACCTTTCTTCTGAACATTTGCATCTCATGTTAAACAGTGGCTACATTCGCTAGTTGTCATTGATCAACTGAGTAAGGTCAGGTTTATTGATCTCTGAGTGGCTGGTTTTAAATATAGCCTGGGATTCAAATGCCTCTGTATCAGCTGAAGTGATGCATTTCTTCCATTATTGCCTTCCTACAACTGAACAGTCATACGTTTCATTAATACAATCAATATAATTTACAGATAAACCTTAAGAAATTTGGGAATGAGATGCACTAATGCAGGTGCATTATATGTTATTAGCAGATGTGTTATTAATACATACATCCTTATTCTTTGCAGACATGATATGGCCCAGACACGTCTGAAGGAGATTATAGACCGAGACAAACCACCTTCCAAAAAGACAAATGAAATAGTGCAATGCAAGAGGATTCTGGGCAGATTAGGACAGGAACACATGAGGTGAGATATGAAGTGATGAAATATGTTTTGTCAGATTGGTGTCAAGCCCGTCCTGGCCTAGAATCAACCTGGAATGTAATTCTATCACCTCTCAGAGGCTGAATTTCATTCTTCTTAAGTTAACCCAAAAGTTGAAGTACTCGGTGTGTTAAAGCAGTTTTCTCTAATGCATTTATGCGCTGTCACATGTCTGCTGCTGACTCGCATATATGCAATTATCAGTGTGTTTCTGTTCTCAAACTGAATTACCTCATAACCCTGTAAGAGATTTTTATACAACATATGATTATTTTATGAAAAGTGTTTTATGAATTTCCACTTTTGTTCCTCAGGCAGAACAGTCAACTTCTTTAACTGGCTGATGCAGCTCTTCTCAAAAATTCTGTTGTTCCTATAAAATTTACAGCTTTTATTTTAACTAGATCTATTTAACTACTTTTATTTTATTTTATTCGACTTCCAAAATATGGCCCTTTTTATACATGAAATTAGATTAAAAATGCAGTGTAATGCATAGTGATTTCTATTTCATATACTATTTATTTATATCCAGAGAATATATCATTTTCGAAGTTGGCTTAACACAATACTAGTCCTGTTTCTGCATAATATCGAAACTGTCACAGTATATGCACATTTTCTGTATGCATAGAAAGTATTACACTGCAATGCAGCCAGAAGCAATATAAATGTAATATATAAATAATGATTTTAATATCCATTTCTTTGCACTGTCAAAATAGAGATATTATTAGTTATTTGATCTGATCCAGAAGTCTGGATCCTCTGAAGTGCCCTTCTGTGTCGCATGATCAGGTATTTATAGAAGAGCTGTGACCTAAATAACCTAGTATGCAGTCAAAGCGATGCCCCCCAAACAAACTGGCTCGACGTAGGCTACGCAACAACAACACTTGCAAGGTAACGTGTAAATAAAATGCCTAATATTTTGGATAGAATGTCATTTTAAACTTTCGTAAGTCTAATAGCGCAGTTGGTGTAAATCGTAAGCGGTTTGTTTACTTTTTATATTTAGCGAGACACGCAAAATGAATGAATTATTACGTGGTTATATTGACAGACTTTGATACACATTATTACAGATTAAAGGCAGGGTGAGCGATTTCTGGTAGCCAATGTTGATATTTGAAATCACCAAAACAAACACGCCCTACCCCAAAAGGGTCTTGCCCCTATTTTGATAGCTCCGCCCCACATATACGTACGCAACCCAGGCAACGATTAGTTCTGTGAAACAAAGCAAAACCAATGTTACACCGTGTCTAC
>NW_015625021.1:1046042-1066422 GCF_001515625.1 Sinocyclocheilus rhinocerous
ACATCACGAGACGAGTAGACACGCCCCTTATTGCTGATTGGCTACAAGTTTGTTTTGCTATTCGGCCCGAATCAGTTTTTTAAAGTGTTTTTGAAAAATTACATACCCTGCCTTTTAAAGGATTTAAACATCATATTTATTTGCTCATGTTCGCTTTTAGACTCGCACGTGGTGTTATTTACAGTTTGCGTGTTGTTTGCACGCATCTTCAAGAAACGACTAAAAACACATCTGTTCCACCTTTATTTGACCCTCTAACTCTAACACTTTCTATTCTATTTTAATTCTACTTTATCTATTTTTATTTTTTATTCTTTATTTAAAAAAAAACAAAAAACACTAGCTTTCTATTTTTTCTATTCTATCTACAGGTGCATCTCAATAAATTAGACATTTGCACTTATATATTGTTGCTCTTTTGTTAGTTTTTGTCTGCTTTTATTGTCCTCATTTGTAAGTCGCTTTGGATAAAAGCGTCTGCTAAATGACTAAATGTAAATGTAAATGTTTGCAATCACGTGAGCGGATAGATAGTTTGCGTGCAGATCGCGGGTCACGTGATGGCTTTTCTCGACCGTGTTCATAAAAGATGTGTCTATAATCAGCATCCAGTAGGACAGTGTGATGGATTTGGACACACCTGGAGGGGGTTTTGACGAGGATGTGGCAACTCAACTGATGATCGAGCAGAGTCTCCTGCAGCGCCGCAAACAAGCGGAGGCCAGGAGCTCTTTCTCCGGTGAATCCTGCAGGTCAAAGACACTTCACGCTTTCAATAAGTTCAGATTCATTTGTGCTGCTGCTGCTGCTGCCTGAATGAAATCCGCTGTATTTTTGTCTGCAGGGTCATTCCGATCACCCCTGAGAGAGAGAAGATATTCAATGCAATAAAGCATGGTATGAATGGGTCAATCACACAATGACAAGGTCATATTTCATACCAAAATAAAAAAGAAAACGGAGCAAACTGTAAAGTTTTTTAATTGTATATTTTATTTATATTTGGATATTTTAAATAAATATTTTCATGACAAATAAACACATTTTCACCCATTTTCTCATTAGTGTAATGTGTCTAGATGTGTACTTATTTTATACTTAATTATTATTAGTAGTAGTAGTAATAATAGTAGTATTTTTCAATTATCCTTATATTCTCAAAGGAGATTATTATCATTTGTTCTACACTATAAGAAAATGCTGGAATCTTTTTTATTAAAATCAGATGAAATCAAAGCAGTACAACAGATACGTCCATAAATACTTTATTTTTTCTCATTGAAGTAATGCATTTTTTGAGAAGTGTGCTTGATTGCATAATGATTATCAGGACTATTAAGTTTTTGTTGTTGTTTTTTTGCATTGTACAATATTTTTCATGACGATTAATTAAGCTCATTTCCCCCAAACTCTCATTGTACATTTCCATGTATTCCCAATGGTGATTATCAGTGTTCGAACTATACCGTGGACTTTGGGGGGGGTTGGATTCGTGCGCGTGCGCGAGGGCTTACAATGACTTACAAAGATTCATAACAGCTACAAGTGTATGCACTACTTGCTTTATGCAAGCGCTATAGGATAAATCACTATACAGGATTTACCCTATTATACTTTATCGACACGAATTGTTAGGTGAAACAACAAACAGCCATCCACAAATAGTCTATAAACAAAGCATCAGGCTGTCTTTGAGTTCACATGAACAACGGTTAAAGTTAGTCGTTGTCAGGCTACAGAAGAATACCATAATTCCTCCGTTCAATTAGGCCTAAGACATAGAGAGTCAGGCAGACCTATAACAACCCAGCCACAACACATAATTGTGAATAACATGCCTTACCTTAACACAGAATCGACCACAGAGTCCAGCGTTTATATTTTTTCTACGAATCTTTGCGTTAACATGTACTAAACATGAGTGGAATTTGCACCGCAGCGCCCCCACACCTTGATGCTCATGACAAGAATAGCATGTATAGTTATCTTTATTGAAGTGAATTAGGTTTAATTCGCCGTCATGCATGAATGAATGATATTTTTGCAATTTTACACATAATAATCCACGATGATCACATTACACAAAACTGAAATTGCACGTCAAAATAACACATTGCCAATATTTTTTGAGACCCCCCCAAAATTTCACAAATCCCGTTTTCAGGGGAGCCCATGTCTTATTAAGGGGAGCCGAGCTCCCCCTAGCTCCCCCGTAGTTCGCACCCTGGTGATTATTATTGTGTGGTACAGCCATTTTTTCAGCATTAAAAATATTACACCTTTTATTGTGGCCAGCCTAAGGCACACCTGTGCAATAATCATGCTGTCTAATCAGCATCTTGATATGCCACACCTGTGAGGTGGATGGATTATCTCGGCAAAGGAGAAGTGCTCACTAACACAGATTTAGACAGATTTGTGAACAATATTTGAGAGAAATAGGCCTTTTGTGTACATAGAAAAAGTCTTAGATCTTTGAGTTCAGCTCATGAAAAATGGGGACAAAAACAAAAGTGTTGCGTTTATAATTTTGTTCAGTGTAGATTTTTTTTTACTTAAAATATAATTTATTATTTATTTGTTTGTTTGCTTATATGACCTAGATATGTTTCACCTGAATGTTCTTAACTACACTGATTATCATCACATTTAAACAGCATGTGCATTCACTTCTGAAAATACTTCATTAACTTCATGTTCTGGTTCATGCTAGTTTTTGCTGGTTTGGTGCTGGTCTAGCCACGGCATAGCTATGAAGTTCACCAGAATAATTCAGCTGGTTAAGAAGCTTCTGTTCACTCATGTCATTCTCTGGATGTGTTATCAGGTGATGAAAAGTCCCTCCGTAAGCTGACTGTCAATCAGCAAGCTATCTCTGAAGAAGACGACACAGGCTACATCCCCTTACACGAGGCCGCCATACAGAACAACCAGAACATCCTTGAGATCACATTTACCGGTCTGTCACGAGGATCCACTTTGTTTCTGATCATCATTGTTGATCTTATGTGTCAAGACAGCAGTGACTGTGATCTCTTCTGTTCATCAGCGTCTCCTGAGGATGCCAAGCACAGAAAGACTCGTCAGGGTAAGACGGCTCTCTTCTTAGCGGTGGAAAAAGGTCTTTTGGACAACGCTTGTTTCCTGCTGGACCACGGCAGCAGTCCAGACACCCTGGATAAAGAGGAAGACTCGCCTCTCGTTGTAGGTCAGAAAGGCCCACGGGTCATTCTTCCATTGGAGTGACAAACGAAAAACTGAATTTGTAAAAAAAAAAAAAAAATTATTTAAAATTTTATTTTAAATCGTATTTAAAATTTGTTTAATATGCTATATTCAGTAAAATGGGGAAATTTAGAATTTTAATAAATTTTACTCGAATACTGGTGCTTATGCTTAGAATATGAGCTGCCATTAAGATTATATGCGGTGTTATTTTAGTATAATTGAGAAATTATTATAGTTCATTAACATTTTGAATGAGTTTTTATTTCGTTTTCCATTTTAAATGTAATGTTTTAAATGTTATGTTTAAAAAAAAATGTAAATGTCTCTGTAGTTTTAATTTTATTTCAGTTTTAGTTATTTTAGTACATCAAATTAAACAAAATGCAAATGAAAAATAGTGTCTTGGCAACTAGCTGAAATAAAATATGTTTTTTAAATGTTTATTTTAATTTCAAGTAACAAAAATGTTTTTAATGGTTTATTTCTTGTTTCAGCTTCTATTCATCAAAATTTTGATTAGAATATGTAATATCTGCAAGTTATTAACATCATGGACTTCAATAAAGTTTAACACATGAAATTGTCAGCAGTTTAGCAAAATTAGGGCTGCACAATTAATTTAATTTCTAATCGCGATTACAATTATGGATGCCACAATTACGTAATCGTTCAAAGCGGCAATTAATTGTTCAAAGTCCACTTATATTATTCTGTGTGCTTAAGATATAAAATGTATGAAAATTAATAGGAAAGAAATAATACAATCACCTGCAACACACAGCAATGGGCGACAACCATTGTTGCAACATAGACAACGTTAGGGAACACATCTTTTTCTTAAACCGAATAAAATATGTATTTATTTTAAACAAATTAAATTGTACGTTACAATCTATATTCAGAATATAACCACTTTATTTGTGTTAAAAATGTTATATTGTTGCCCTTGCAGTTATATACCAGGATACTTTGATTAGTGGTTGGAACATGCAGATGTGGTTTCAAACTCAATTAAAAGTGTATTCTAACAGTGCACAAATTGTTCACCCTACAGAATACAAATATTTGATTCTTTATTAGAATTTAAACAGTTGTAAAGTAGATGGACATCACTAGCCATCGCAAATGAAGGATGACCTTCCTCTTTAAAAAGCCAGCAACCTCAAAGCCTGATTTCAGTTTAGTTGCATTCCTTCTTTATTCTTCCTGACCAAATGTTTTTCTTTTTTTCTGCAGCCATAAGGAACAACCACTACGACATGACGAAGCTCCTGCTGAACTTCAGTGCCAGAGTTAACCAGGAGGGGGCGAACCGCAGGACAGCCCTGCATGAAGCCTCCCGGCTCGGCCTGACGGATTTCGTGGATCTGCTGTTGAAGTTCGGAGCTCATCCCGACCCCAGAAGCTCTTACGGCCTGACGCCGTTAGCATTAGCTGCACAGGCCGGACACCTGGAGATCATCCGAACACTTCTCCGGAGAGGTCAGGAGAGAATCCAGATGCAACTAAAAACACACCCTGGCCAGTTCATTCTTTTTTATTCATTTTCAGAAATGTTGCTAAATTTAGTGCGTCACACTTTATTAAATTTAAATTTCTGTGATGTTATGCTGATAACTTGCAGATTTGACCATTTTTAAATATAGCCTTATTAATATTTCCATAATGTTCTGTGATTTTGAAACCAGGGTTATTGGTTTAGTTTTATTAGTTAACTGAAACTTAAAATAAAAAAATAAACAAAGCAAAACAAAAGAATAGTTGCCAGGGCAACATGTCTTATTTTCTTTTAGTTTAAATTAATGTACTTAAAAAAGCTAAAAAGTAAAATGAAATGATAAAATTTAGACATATTTAAACAACACAAAAAGATTTGTTCAGTAACGTTTTATATAATAATAGTAATAGATATGCATTATGTAATAATTATATAGTAATATTATAAATGATTGATGATATTATGAATAATAGTAATTACTGTTAATTACATTATTGTACATTTGTAGTTGTTTTTAACTGCTGATTTACATAAAAATATGTAATGCAGTGAAAAATTACGTTGAAATGAAAAATAACTGCAAATTTCAAGGTTTGTACAATAACAGTTTATATAATAATAATAATAATAATAATAAATAATAATAATTATTATTATGCTTTATTTATTTTTTATATATTTTTGATATCATTATTAAGAATAGCTCAAACAGAGAAAGTAATAAAAATGGCAAAAACACAACAAAATTACTAAAACTTACAAATTTAAATGAGAAAATATAAAAATAAACTAATTAAAAATATTAATAAAAACTGTAAATATCACATGAAATCTTGTAATTATCTAATATTTTGTGTGTTTCTTTTTTTATTGTCTTGGGCTCGGTATCTGTGGTTTGAAGTGACTTTAATGCAATGCATTTGAGAATCATTTCTGTTGCTGTGCTGTGAGTGTAAATAGTGTTGTGTTCAGGTGCTGATGTGGAGTCTCAGGCTCAGGATTGTGCAACAATACTGTTTGAGGCGTCTGCTTCAGGAAACCCTGACGTCATCTCCTTACTGCTGGAGTACGGCGCTGATGCCAACATCCCCAAACGCACGGGACACCTGCCCATCCACAGAGTGGCCCACCACGGACACGTGAAGTTAGTGTTACATACTGCATGACAATGAATGTGATGAAGCATGGTCAAGCCTTCGTATTGGGTTCTTTGCTAAACAAGCAGATTTAGTCCAGGCTTAAACTTTCTAAATAAACTAAAAGTGAAATGTTTTAAAGGGGTCATATGATGCTATTTTAAAGATCATTATTTGGTGTATTTGGTGTAACAGAATATGTTGACATGCTTTAATAATTTGATGTATGTATTACCAGTGCATACTGTACGCTACTTTGCGTAAAGTTTGGAATAATTATGATTATTTAATCTTTCTGAAAAGGCTAATCAAAGCTGCATTCATCTGGATTTAAACATACAGTAAAACAGTACAATTTTGTAATATTATTAAAAAATAAAATAACTGTTCTAATACATATCTTATATTTTTGTAATGTAATGCTGAATTTTTAGCATCATTACACCAATCTTCAGTGTCACATGAATGAACAGAAAGTTTCAAAGAACAGCATTATCACCAAATCATTCATAGGTGTTTTTGATAAACTTGCATCATTACACAAGTTAAATGGGACCCTGGACCACAAAACCAGTCATAAGGGTCAGTTTTTTATGAATAAATAAGCTTTCCATTGATGTATAGTTTGTTAGGATTAGACAATGTTTGGCTGAGATACAACTATTTGAAAATCTGGAATCTGAGGGTGCAAAAAAAATCGAAATATTGAGAAAATCGCCTTTAAAGTTGTCCAAATGAAGTTCTTAGCAATGCATATTACTAATCAAAAATTAAGTTTTGATATATTTACGGTAGGACATTTACAAAATATCTTCATGGAACATGATCTTTACTTAATATCCTAATGATTTTTGGCATAAAAGAAAAATCTATAATTTTGACCCATACAGTGTATTTTTGGCTATTGCTACAAAATATACCCCAGCGACTTAAGACTGCTTTTGTGCTCCAGGGTCACAAATAATTGTAAACAAACTTAAAATGCATTATAATACTCATAGAAAATGTATTTATGACATTATTTTTGACAGCATCCTCATTTTACAGCAAGTGCCTAAAACTTTTAACAGTACTGTAGCTTTGCAGGTAGGTTTCTTGAAGGTTTCTGACACACAACAGCAAAAGATAGAAATAACTGACTTAAAACCATTTTTTAAAACTGATGAAAAGAGCTAGTGTTCAAATAATTTGGCCACCACTGTATTTACTGTATATTTCAGTTAATGTTTATTTTATTTCAAGTAATGAAATGCTTTATGGTTTTATTTTTATAATTAACTTCTGTCCGCAGGGCTCTGGCTCTGCTGATTCCCGTGACGTCGTGGGATGCAGTGGATGACAGTGGGATCAGTCCTCTTCACTCGGCGGCGGCGGGTGGACACGCTCAGTGTCTGGAGATGCTGCTAAACGCTCATTACGACCCCAACTTCATGCTGCACCCATGGGTGCGTCGCAGCTATGACGACAAGCGCCAATCCGCGCTCTACTTCGCCGTCTCCAACGACGACGTCGCCTCCACCCGAGTGCTGCTGGAGGGCGGAGCGATGCCCAACCAGGACCCCGTCAAGTGCCTGCAGGTGGCGCTGCGGCTGGGAAACTACGAGCTGATCAACCTGCTGCTTCGCTACGGATCCAACGTCAATTACTACTGCAGAGTGAACACCACGCACTTCCCGTCGGCCTTACAGTACGCGCTGAAGGACGAGGTGGTGCTGCGGATGCTGTGTAACTACGGCTATGACGTGGAGCGATGCTTTGACTGTCCATATGGGGAGGGATCGCACATCCCGCAGGGTTACGAGGGCTGGAGTGACACTGTCATTAAAGACACGCTGGTGAGTTCGTGTCTGACGTTTGGCGTTCGATGTTTCTGGCGTGTGTCTTGAATACTCTTTTCCTCTCACTGTAGTTCTGTGAGGTCATCTCTGTCTCGTGGCTCAAGCATCTCTCGGGAAACATGGTCCACATCATGCTGGATTACGTCGATCATGTGACCTTTTGCTCCAAACTGAAGGCTGCGCTCATGGAGCAGAAGCAGTGGCCTGAAATCTGCAAAATTCAAGGTTTGTTCAAAAATCTTTATTTGACCCTCTAACTCTAGCACTCACTATTCTAATTCTATTTGACCTATTTGTTGACTTGACCCTCTCTATTTGTTTTCTAACTGCTTGTTTTCTTTTAAAAAAGGCCCCTAACACTAGCTTTCGCTATTCTTTTTCTATTCTATCTACTTGTTTTCTTTTTGTTATATGTATGTGTATTACGCGATATTGCGTAGCTTGTCAGTGAACTACAGCTCTGTGTAGTAAATGCCGCTCCATTTGAAAGCAGGTGATAGAGATTTACTACTAATCACAGAACCGGCTTTACTGACAAGATGCGATTATCAATTCGATTATTTGCACAGCCCTAGTTGCAAAATGATTCACTGTTTGGAAGTGCGAATTATTTTTATTTAGATCGGGACTTTGGAGCGTGGATTGCAAATCATTTGATTTAGTTTGGAATTTGGAGCTCTTATTGGAATCATTTGATTCAGTTCGGGACTTCGGAGCGTGGATTTCGAATCATTTGATTCAGATCGGGACTTCGGAGCGCATATCGCGAATCATTTGATTCAGATCGGGACTTTGGAGCACTTATCGTAAATCATTTGATTCAGATCGGGACTTCGGGTTCGGAGCGCGTATCGCGAATCATTTGATTCAGATCGGGACTTTGGAGCGCGTATCGCGAATCATTTGATTCAGATCGGGACTTAGGAGTGCGTATCGCGAATCATTTGATTCAGATCGGGACTTAGGAGCGCATATCGCGAATCATTTGATTCAGATCGGGACTTTGGAGCGCGTATCGCAAATCATTTGATTCAGATCGGGACTTAGGAGCGTGTATCGCGAATCATTTGATTCAGATCGGGACTTTGGAGCGCGTATCGCAAATCATTTGATTCAGATCGGGACTTAGGAGCGTGTATCGCGAATCATTTGATTCAGATCGGGACTTAGGAGCGCGTATCGCGAATCATTTGATTCAGATCGCGTGTCACAAATCATTTGATTCAGATCGGGACTTAGGAGCGCGTATCGCGAATCATTTGATTCAGATCGCGTGTCACAAATAATTTGATTCAGATTGGGACTTAGGAGCGCGTATTGCGAATCATTTGATTCAGATCGCGTGTCACAAATCATTTGATTCAGATCGGGACTTAGGAGCGCGTATCGCGAATCATTTGATTCAGATCGGGACTTTGTAGCGCATATATTGAATCATTTGATTCAGATCGCGTGTCACAAATCATTTGATTCAGATCGGAACTGCAAAGTGCGTATTGTGAATCATTTGATTTAGATCAGAACTTCGGAGCGGGTTTGGGAATTGAATGCTTCTCGATCTGCGCTCCGAGTCCTGATCTGAAATAATGGTTAGTGAGTACAAATCATTTGATTCAGATCGGAACATTAAAATCATGAATCGTTTGATTTATACCGGAACTTCTGACCGGGTTTGCGAATCATTTTGCAAATTGAATGATTGGCGATCCACGCTCTGATTCCTGATCTGAAATGATGGTTTGCGAATTGTTTTTCAGATCGGGACTTCGGCGCCTGTATCGCGAATCATTTGATTCAGATCAGTGCGGGTTCGCGAATCTTTTTTCAGAGGAGTGACAAAAACAGCAACTCACTTCAATGTCTGACTTATTTATGTCCATAAGCTTTTTGTGAAATTTGGATGAAGTTATTAATCTGTGGTTTGAGCACTTCATATTTAAGGAGAGAACTATAGTTTCCAAAGTTGGACATCACTTGTTATGATTTTCAAGCGTGTAGAATTTAGTAGGGACACTATGACATGTTCCTACCAATATCAGCCACTACTAAATTGTCCCTAGCAATAATTTTGATCAAACAATGTCCCCATTGGTATGTCCAAAATCAAACCCACACCTTTGTGCAAAATATATGAACTCTGCTGTGTAATTGTTTTTTCTCTGCTTTCATTTTTGACTAGTTTTGTTTCTTCACAGAGAGCGTCCGCTGTCTGCAGCATCTCTGTCGGCTGAAGATCAGGGCTTGTTTGGGTCGGTTGCGTTTGAGAGCTCCGATCTTCATGAGCTTCCTTCCATTACCAGACCGACTGAAGCAATACATCCTATACAAAGAATATGATCTCTATGCTCAGAAATGCCAAACGCAAAGCAAATAAACCAAAACACACACCTGTAGAAACACACAATTACAGCTCAGCACAAGTGTAATGGACACTCCATGACAGACGTCTTGTCCAGAATTATGTGCATATTCTTTAAATACAGTTAATATGAAATATGAAAAGAGTCTTAATGTTAACGAATATGTATAGAACTCAATAATTTGTTCAAATAAATAAATAAATATTTGTTTTAATAAAAATATAGCCATTAATGCATTTGTTTATGAAAAAAGTGGTCTTTTTGGAAGCATATCTGTGTAAAAAAACATTTTTTATCTATATAGAAATAACGTTTAGGAGGCTAAAGTTTTTATGCATTTATTTTTTAACAAATGAAAATAAATTAGAAATGATTTAAAAGGTTGCCTCATAAATTGTTATTTTGATAATATTTAACCTATATTAACAACTCATGATCAACACTATTTCATTTTTTCCCACACCTTTCCACACAAACATCTCATGTAATTTTTATAAGAGCCACACTTTTCCTTGTTATGTTTTGTTTTATTTTTCCTTTATTGAAATACAACATTTGACAAATATTGAACAGCTATCAGCCTGCCATACTTCTGAAAGGTTTTTAATGAATTTATAAATATTATAAAGTGTATGAGTGAATCGGAAAAAAAATAAAATTATGGATGAAATATTTCGCTAATATAATAATATTATTAACCATCAGAGAGCCACGAATGGCTTTTATTTCTTATAAACAAGCGCGGACGTCATCATAAAATCCACAGCGCCTCGGCCAATCAGCGGGCGGGAGGAGGCGGGACTTCCGCGTTTGTGGGCGGATCCGGGTGGGAGTTGATTGTCAGGACTAAAGCGAAGATCAACTTCATAACATTGTGATTTTTGTTTCTGAATAATAATCTAAATAGCTCGTTGCGCTCGCGGTAAATCTGCAGTCATGCCGGAAATCGATAAATTACCGATAGAGGAAACTCTGGAGGACAGTCCGCAGGTAAATCAGCAGCATTTAGCCAGCAAGCTAACAGAGATAAATAAACAAACACTGATCATAATAAACATCTGCTGCTCTCGCTTCTCACGCTGTTAAACACAGCGGATCATGAGTTTGTCCGTGTTTCTATTCATCCTGATGGTTTGATCTGATTGATTCTGTCTGATTTTGAGCTCTTTAGCTTTTGATGGGTGGTGGTTTGGATTTGGCAATGATCAGTTATTAGAAAACTGATGTCAAAAATATAAAAGAAAACTACAGTAAGATGGTCTAAACATTGCTTTACTTACACAATCAATGTTGTAATTAGAGATCAGATTGAAACTCATCAAGAGGTGTTCACATTTGATTCTGAGTCACTCTGGTGTGAAAACAGTTTTAGTGTGTCACACTGAGTCTGAAATCTCACAATTGAGCTTCAAGAATAAAGTCCGAGGCCTTGTTTTACATGCATCCACCATTTGTTAATAAACAACACATTTTATGATAGTAATAACATATTGAAGTCATGTCTGAACAGTGCTGGTGTGTTTCAGACTCGCTCTCTGCTCGGTGTGTTTGAGGAAGATACAGCAGCTATATCCAGTTATTTCAGTCAGCTCTTCAAAGCCATGCAGAGAATCTACGACGCCCAGGTGAGAACATGGTATATGATATATGCTCGGTAATCACATTATAATAGTGACTGTAACTTAAGATCTTGTCATGATCACATTGCATACCAAATCCAAAAGATCATATTGTGGATAAGGAAAACTAAACCCATTTTTAGGGCCATTATAATAATAATAATAATTATTATTATTAATAACAATAATATATTATTGTAGTTGTTGTTAATAATATTTAAAAGAATAATACATATTTATTACATGAGATAACATATATTATTACTATAAATTATTATTAATAACTAAAATATAAATAATAAATATTCATATTATGAGATATAATAATTCTATTGTATTGTATTTATATTCATATTAAATTATTATAATTGTCAATAATAATAACAATATTAATAATAATGTAATTAAAATAATAAATATTCATTATATGAGATACAATAATACTATTGTATATTATTGATATTATTATAAAATTATTATCAATGCTAATATCAGTACATTAATAAGAATAATACATATTCATTAGATTATATGAGATGTAATACTATTATACATTATTGATATTTTAAAAATTGTCATTATTAATTAATGATTTTGTATAAAATAAAATCATATTATTAATAATACAAATAATAAGTAAATAAAAACGAATATTCATAATATTAAATAATATTAAATAATGAACAAATATTAATAATAATAAAAATATTATTATTTTTATTTTTCATGCATAATCTAATTATTTTTTATGACTTTGGGGTAAAAATTATTTGTATTATTGTTTGTGTGCTTCTCTTTTTCAGAATGAACTGAGTGCTGCCACACATCTGACGTCTAAATTACTGAAAGACTATGAGAAACAGGTGATTTCTGCCTTTTGATCATTTTATTCATAGTATCTCAGCTTTCTTCAGTTCTCTTTGTGTATATGGAGTGATATAGTTGAATGGTATGACATCTGTCTCTGTTGTGCAGCGTTTTCCTCTGGGAGGTGAGGATGAGGTCATGAGCTCCACTTTGCAGCAGTTTGCTAAAGTCATTGACGAGGTCAGAACATCATCAGTCACTAATGAAGGTCCTGTGGGAGTGTGTGTGTGTGTGTGTGTGTGATTTCACTGTGTTTTCTTTCAGCTCAGCTCGTGTCACGCCGTTCTCTCCACACAGCTCGCAGACGCCATGATGTTCCCCATCACACAGTTTCAGGAGAGAGACCTGAGAGGTAGGAGACAGCAGTGCATTGTGGGCTAGAGCGTTCTAGAATCTAAGAATTATTTTTTCCAATTTTATTTAAACTTTAAAAAAAAATTTTTTTTGTCTATATAGTTTTATTAAAGGGGTCATATTATGCTTTTTTAAAGATCATTATTTTGTGTATTTGGTGTAACAGAATACGTTGACATGCTTTAATGTTCAAAAAACACATTATTTTTCAAATACTGTACATTATTGTAGGTCCTCTATGCCCCGCCTCTCTCAAACACGTCATTTTCAACAAAGCCCTCAGTTTGAGTTATTTTAGTGTAACAATTTTTTTATATATTTTTAAAAAATTATTTTAGTCTAAGTAATTTACCTATATATTGATGTTTCATGCCCATTTAGTAATTTAATTCTTAAGCAGCTGTGTAATACAGTGACATTTTGGAATTACAGAGATACTATTATAATTTTTATTAATATTTAGAATCACTATTTATTTATATTTTTTCTTTTAATTTTACTCAAAATTTTATTAATTTTATTGTTTTATTGGCCGTTTTTTTATACGTCTATATACTTTTATTAAGTTTTAGTTATTTTAGTACATCAAGTTAAAACGTGTCACCTTCACAACTGGCTGATTTTTTAAAATATAGATTTTATCGTACTTATATAATTTGTATTTTATTATTTTATTTTATTTTCCATTTTCATTTTAATATTAGTTAAAGATTTAGTTGTTGTTGTTTTTTGGTCTTTTTGTAGTAGTTTATTTTTTTTTTCAAAGTGTCTATATAGTTTTAATTTTAATTTCAGTTGTAGTTTTAATTATTTTAGTATATCAAGTTAAACTAAATAAAATGAGCAATGTTGTCTTGGCAACTAGATGATTTTTTTACTAATATATTTTGATACTTTACTATATACTTTTACACTTTGTACTTTTTTATTTCAGTTAATGTTTATTTTTATTTCAAATAAGGAAACTGATTATTTAGGAGTTTTGGATTTATTTTAGTTTGACTATAATAACCCCAGTGTAATAATCTGACTGACTGTGCATTATCTCTTACATAACACATTTATTTTCCTCCTCTAATTATCTCTAGAAATTGTCATCCTGAAGGAAGTGTTTCAAATTGCAAGTGATGGTAAGCACTTAATTTTTTTCTACATAATTGCTGCATCATATGATAATGTAACCATTACTTTTTGCTTCATTATGTGCAACATATTTGATTTCAGATCACGACACAGCCGTCAACAGATACAGTCGTCTGTCTAAACGAAAGGAGAATGAGAAGGTGTGGCGTTTTGAGAATTCACAGTGTTTTATGATTGACAGCTGCTTGGTTTGCAGTCTTCATACTGACACAGAAGAGTGTAATGTGTGTGTGTGTGTGTTTATTGCTGAAAGCGTGTGTGTTTTAATGTGCTCATTTAATAACACACACACTGAGAGTTGGCCAGACCGCCGATAGATGAGCATCTGCTCCTCTGTGTCCTTGTCTAGGACAAAAAAAAAGAAAATATAAGACAAATATCTCACTATTCAGTGGATAAAAGTCAAGATAAAGTGAAAAAACTTTTCGTACTTTCTTAATGCACATTTTGATCCTATTGTGAACGATTCATCAGTGCATGTTATTCCAAATCATGTTCTTACATCAAATTTGCTCCAGTTTATTTTAGTGTCATTGACATACTACTGTATTTTTGTTAATATTTTGAATTAGATTTTATTTTTATGTTTCTGCTTTTGTTAATTTTGGGCTAACATTTTAGTAATTTTGTTGTATTTAATTTTTTTATTGTATAGTTTTAATGAATTTTTATTTCAGTTTTAGTTATTTTAGTACATCAGGTTATCAAACTAAATGAAAAATGTTGAATGGGAAACTAGCTGATATATATATATATATATATATATTTTTTTTTTTAAATATTTGTTAACATTTATTTTATTTCTAACAACAATAATGTTTTTATGGTTTTAGTTTTTTTAAATATAGTTTTAATAACCCTGATTTGCTCATACTTTAATTAATTATTAAAAAAATATTTAATAAACTTTTCACTGATGACACCAAGGACTTTTTTTTTTGAACAGCACCGGAAAAAAATTGGTGTAGAAACAATTTTTGCTCAGAAATTGCTAGAAATTTCACAAACAACAAAGAAAAAACAAGTAACATTGAACTGAACTTTTTCAAAAGACTGAAATAGTATTTTCTTGTAAAGCGTACAATAATCTTTGCTTTATTCAGTGTATAGAGAGACTTTTCGCCATCCCAAAAATTCCAAATTGTTAATATCATGTCCTGCCCTACATTTAACTGCTGTCATGCATGCGTTCACTGCAGGTGAAGAATGAAGTGATGGAGGACGTCTACACGTCCAGGAAAAAACAGCACGAGACCATAATGCACTACTTCGCATCGCTCAACATGCTGCAGTACAAGAAGAAGATCGCGCTGCTGGAGCCGCTGCTGGGATACATGCAGGCGCAGGTGTTCATACAGCTGTCAAACATGAACTATAATAACCACATCTGATAATAGAGTCCTTTTATAATTCATTATTGTTTGCTTTTCATCAGATCAGTTTTTTCAAACTGGGATCAGAGAATCTGACGCAGCAGTGGGAGGAGTTTCTCACCAACATCGGAACCAGTGTGCAGAAGTGAGTTTCAACCAATGCTGGTATTGTTCACTGTTAAAAAATATTAACTGATGTAAAGATTTGTATTAGATGAGAATTTAACTTAAAAAAAAAAAAATCAGAAATGTTGCAACTGAGGTACTAAAACTATTAAAACTAAAACAGAAAAATATACTGTATAAATTATATTTATTATATAGCAGAATAATAAATAAAATATAAATATTATTATAAATGTATATATTATTTATAAATATAAATAATAACAAATATAAAAAATAATAAAAATGACAGGACATAAAATGACTAAAACAAACTAAAATTAAAGTGAAAAGTGCAAATATAAAAACTTAATATATAAATAATGCTATTTCACCATAAACAGGTCGAATGCATCTGGCATAATACATCACAACACGTTTATAGAACTTTATCATTTTATGGCATGTTAGTTGTGTTATAAGTATTGATTTAAGTATTTTTTTAATAGGGAAGCACATATCAGTATCGGCCTGATTAGTTTGGTTAATTATCAGCAACATATTACAATATTGTAAACAGATGATATCAGAGCTTATTTTTCTAATTCAAACTGTATTGCTTAGGATAGGTAATAAACAATTAACTATTTATTTATTTTTATACCTGATTTCAATGTTAACAGTGGAAAAGGGCAAAACAGTACAGATTTATGTTGTATCTGTTATGTCATCATATCAGTTGCATTACATAGAGCTAATTATGATAATTATGATAAAATAATTTTAGTATGTACAGTACCGTTCAAAAGTTTCAGGTCAGTATAATTTTTTTTAATAAGAAATTAATACTTTTATTCAACAAGGGTGCATTATATTGACCAAAAGTGACAGTAAAGACATTTATAATATTACAAATGATTTCTATTTCAAATAAATGTTTAAGTTTTTCTTGAGCAGCATATTAGAATGATTTCTGAAGGATCATGTGACGCTGAAGACTGGAGTAATGATGATGAAAATTCAGCTTTGATCACAGCGATCAATTACATTTTACAATATATTCACATAGAAAACAGCTATTTTAAATTGTAATATTTCATAATATTACTGTTTTTGGTCAAATAAATGCAGCCTTGGTGAGCAGAAGACACTTCTTTCGAAAACACCGAAAAGCAAAACTTTTAGACAGTAGTGTATCTTATATTTTATACAGTATGTACAGTATTGCACACTATCGTTCCTGTTAATGTTTAACTTTCTTTTTTGCGAGTGTTCCTGTCAATAAAATATTATTTGCATGTTATTTGCATAAAAGCACATTTCAGTTGTTAATTTAACAAGAAAGTGCAATAAATAAATGTAGTTTGTTTGCATGTGTTCTATTGCAAATGAGAAAACTAGTTAATGGATTACTCCAAAATGTCACTATTTTGTGAGTCTGAGTTTCTTCTCTTCTTGCTCGTAGTGTTCGCAGGGAAATGGGCAGCGACGCTGAAGCAACGGAGCAGACGATTCAAGACCTAAAAGCAGCCAGTGACCCGCTCTACATGCCTGACCCGGACCCCAACAAGATCCCGGTGAACCGCAACCTGACCCGCAAAGCTGGCTACCTCAACACTCGCTAGTACGACAGCTACCGAGTCAACATTTATATACTGTACAGTACAGTCGCCTGCATTTCTAATCATCTCATGCTTCTCCCCGCCAGCAAAACGGGTCTGGTGTCGTCTACCTGGGAGCATCAGTATTTCTTCACGCAGGGAGGAAACCTCATGAGCCAGTTGCGTGGAGACGTGGCCGGAGGTCTCGTTATGGACATCGACAACTGCTCCGTCATGGCGGTGGACTGTGATGACCGGCGCTTCTGCTTTCAGATCACAGCGTTTGATGGCAAGAAGTAAGATTTTCAGCGCACAAATCTATCTTGTACTGATCTTACTATTGCATATACATAGAGTAGCGCGCGTTAGGTGTCATTTAATCTCATTTCAGATAAACCAACCTAAGTGTGTAAAAACTGGAAATGTGGTTGATTGCTTTACATGTCAATCCAAAAGTTTCTGTCTTTCCTCAATAGGCGGTTTTTGTTCAGAATTTGATTTCTACAGTAATTTAACTGAAACTGTTACTGAAATTATGTTTGCCAGTTACTTTGAAAATTTGCTGAAAATGTCCTCACCCTAAGATCATCCAAGATGTAGATGAGTTTGTTTCTTCATCAGATTTGGAGAAATGTAGCATTGCATCACTTGCTCAGCAATGGATGCTCTGCAGTGAATGGGTGCCGTCAGAATGAGAGTCCAAACAGCTGATAAAAACATCACAATAATCCACAAGTAATCCACACCACTCCAGTCCATCAGTTAACATCTTGAAATGTTAGAAAAAAGCTGAAACAAATCCATCATTAAGACGTTTTTAACTTTAAACAATTACTTCCAGCTATAATATGAGTCCTCTATCCATAATATTGCTTTCTCCAGTGAAAAAGATGTCTGGTCTGAATCAGGAGAGAAATCTGCACAGATTAAGCACCATTTACAAGCCAGAACAGCTCAAAACAAATATGTGGCTGGATTTTGATGTGAGAGACAGCAAGCGTTATTATGGATTATGGACTTGTATTTTAGCCAGAAACAACAGTTTGAATTAAAAAAAAAAATCTTAATTATGGACAGCTTTTGACTTCACAAGATGTTAGCTGGTGGACTGGAGTGGTGTGGATTACTTGTGGATTATTGTGATGTTTTTATCAGACTCTCATTCTGACGGCACCCATTCACTGCAGAGCATCCATTGGTGAGCAAGTGATGCAATGCTACATTTCTCCAAATCTGATGAAGAACCAAACTCATCTACATCTTAGATGGCCTGAAGGTGAGGGTGGAAATCTAAAATCCCCAAAATGGTTTGGTTACTTTTCCTGTTCTTCTGGTATTAGTGTAGTAATGAGAAATGTAAACACTACAGTGCTAAAGTGCTGCCAGTGAATTCTCAAGTGCTGATCCGGTTTAAACTCGATTGAATATTTATTAGGCGAGTAAATGGCTGTCTTATCCTTTCTCAGTACATCTGCCAGTTATTGAGTCATTCTGAGTCACTGCTTTCAGTGAATGGCTGTTTCTCTGTGTACCGCAGGGCCGTCATATTACAGGCGGAGAGCAGGAAAGACTGTGAGGAGGTGAGGGGACTGTGTTTGATTGAATCTCGTTCACTTGGAGATCCCTCTTTGAAAAACAAAGAACATTTAACCACAAAATAAAATAAATTATAATTACATTACTGTTCAAATGTCTGGGGTTAGAAAGATTGTTTTGAAAGAAATTACTACTTTTATTCAGCAAGGATGCATTAAATTGATCAAAAGTGGCAGTGAAGACATTTATAATGTTACAAAAGATTTCTATTTCAGATAAATGCTGTTGTTTTGAACTTTCTATTCATCAAAGAATCCTACAAAATGTGAGCTTACAAAAAATATAAAGCAGCACAACTGTTTTCAATATTGATAATAGTCATAAATGTTTCTTGAGCAGCAAATCAGCATTTTAGAATGATTTCTGAAGGATCATGTGACACTGAAGACTGCAGTAACGATGCTGCAAACATGCTTTTAATTGGCTTCAACAGATTCACCAATTAAAAATATTTGAAATGGTTTTTCTTTTGTTTTAGTGGATTGCAACAATAAACAACATCTCTAAGAGGATATACCTCAGTGAAAACCCAGAGGTGAGTGTGGAATTCAGATTTACTCTCACCGTCATACATGAAAACCTAAACCTCTGCAAATATAATAAAATAACGATTTAGAGTCAGTCATTGTTAATGTTTCTTGTGTCGGCAGGAAATCGCAGCGAGAGTGAATCAGTCGGCTCTGGAGGCTGTAACACCTTCACCATCTTTCCAACAGCGGAACGAGAGTTTCAGACCGAGCACGTGAGTTGTCAGCACAACATCTCACTAATAGAAATACTTTACCCTAAAATGAAATTAGCTGAAAATGTCCTCACCCTCAGATCATCCAAGATGTAGATGAGTTTGTTTCTTCATCAGATTTGGAGAAATGTAGCGTCACATCCCTTGTTCACCAATGGATCCTCTGCAGTGAATGGGTGCCGTCAGAATGAGAGTCCAAACAGCTGATAAAAACATCACAATAATCCACAAGTAATCCACACATCACTCCAGTCCACCAGTTAACATCTGGAGAAGACAAAAGCTGTGTGTTTGTACAAATCCATCATTAAGACGTTCTTAAAGCTGCAGTCCATAACTTTTTTTGTTCAAAATTTACAAAATTAATATAATAAGTGAATAATAATAATAAACTTCAAACGACTTCCTCCAGTGAAAAAGTCATCTCGTCTGAATCAGGAGCGAGATCTGCACAGATCAAACACTTTTTACAAGCCAAAACAGCTCTAAACAAATATGAGGCTGGATTTTGATGTGAGAGACAAAAGTAGATGGACTTTTTCACTGAAGGAAGTGTTATTATAGATTATGGACTGATATTTTGTCCTGAAATGATGGTCTGAAGTTAAAATGATCTTGATGTGTTTAATTTTTACTCGGGGTTGCACCGACTAATCGACTTGTCGACTTGTCGACTTCAATGCTCTGCCATGACGCTTTAAGCTTGACGTCGACTAGTCGCTGGTCCTGTAGAGGGCGCAACAGGATAAGAAATCTTTGAAGGACTTCCACATTTACGCTCTGTTTCCAAACAGTTCAAATGACAAATAAATGCATACTCTGAAAGCGCTCCACAAGACATGTGTGATTATATTACTGGATGCTCAAAATCGGGAGAATGCACGTTTTAAACAGCTTATTGCACAGGTAAGTTAATCGCC
>NW_015625021.1:1070084-1074084 GCF_001515625.1 Sinocyclocheilus rhinocerous
AATTAATATCATTACCATATAAAAGAGCACACGCCAATATCCGAATTTCTATGCTTGAGAATGACGAGCACAAAGAAGAAAAAAAACTTTACTTAGTCTGAAATTGAGGTCCTGCTGGCGGAGGTGGAGGTTCGTGTGGGGATGCTTTTTATTTAATAATGTGTAATTATTCTGTGGACAAACAATGTGTGCGGTAGGGGTTGCACCGACTAATCGACTGGTCGACTTCAATGCTCTGCCATGACGCTTTAAGCTTGACGTCGACTAGTCGCTGGTCCTATAGAGGGCGCAACAGGATAAGAAATCTTTGAAGGACTTCCACATTTACGCTCCGTTTCCAAACAGTTAAAATGACAAATAAATGCATACTCTGAAAGCGCTCCACAAGACGTGTGATTATATTACTGGATGCTCAAAATCGGGAGAATGCACGTTTTAAACAGCTTATTGTACAGGTAAGTTAATCGCCGTTCTAATCTAATGCGCTGCTGCACTGTAACGCACACACATAGGCTTCAGACAGTAGCGTGTACATCTCGCGCAGATCGCGCACACACAGAATAATTCAGCGCGGAAATGTATTGTCAACACTGTTCTGTGATTTCTCAAAATAGCTTAGAAACTGAAAAGTTCAAGCATATATTTCCTAATAGCTAAATTCCACAGCTTCACTACTAGTAGAGAGGCTGCCAGGTAGAAATAATTCACACACGCAATTGCTCTCACTAATGCATTCATATGAATGTAAACTTTACTGTGCTACTTTATCTGTATCTGATTTAGAACGAGCAGAAATCTGTGAGAAATATAACGACCCAAAGACAAAATAACTGATAAAAAAGCTGTTATAGGAGCAACAGCCATGTGGGCAGCGCTGTGTCATATGCCATAGCTGTGCACAAGCTGTTTGAGTCTCAGCTCCAGACTTATTTGTTCATTAATGACGTCATCAGTGACTAGGCGACTTCGACTCGACTTTCATCACATAATAGTCATAATAGTTTTTACAAACATGCAGCTTTTGTCTTCTCCAGATGTGAACTGATGGACTGGAGTGGTGTGGATTATTGTGATGTTTTTATCAGCTGTTTGGACTCTCATTCTGACGGCACCCATTCACTGCAGAGGATCCATTCCCTTATCAGAGAGATGTGTTTGTAAATTATTCCATATTTTCAGTCTGAATGCATTGGGTTTTTTTGCCCCTGAAGGCAAGGTCGACCCAAAACGGGCCGTTCAGGCAGTCAGTGCTCTGCAGGCTCCGAGTCTCCGGCGCTGTCGTCTCTGTCTCTGGATTTGCTGGTGGCTCCGGACACGCCCATTCAGTTTGACATCATCTCACCCGTCAGCGAGGAGCACACGAGTCCGGCTAAGAGCGGCGCTCAGGGCAGGTCTGTATTTGTATCTCTGGCTTATGTTTATGAATGCTTCAAAATGATTATAAAAATAGGACAATTTACTGTCGATTGTTATTAGGGGATTATTAAGCACTGGTTTGTGGTTTTCTCTTTACTGAAAGAAGGACCAACCCGTTTGGGGAATCTGGAGGGTCAAAATCTGAAGAAAGTGAAGGTACATTGATAAAAGAATATGTATACACTACTGTTTAAAAGTTTGGGGTCAGTAGGATTTTGTTTTGAAATAAATTATTACTTTTATTCATTAAGGATTAAATTGATCAAAAGTGACCATAAAGACATTTATAATGTTACAAAAGATTTCTATGTCAAATTAATGCTGTGCTTTTAAACTTTCTGTTCATCAAAGAATTAAAAAACATAACAAAATTTATTATGGTTTCCACAAAAATATGAAGCTGTTTTCAACATTTATAATAATGAGAAATGTTTCTTGAGCAGCAAATCAGCATATTAGAATGATTTCTGAAGGATCACGTGACACTGAAGACTGGAGTAATGATGCTGAAAATTCAGCTTTGATCACAGAAATAAATTACATTTTACAATATACTCACATAGAACACACTTATTTTAAATTGTAATAATATTTTACAATGTTGCAGTTTTTGCTGTATTTTTAATCAAATAAATGCAGCCTTGGTGAGCAGAAGAGACTTCTTTTAAAAGGATTAAAAAAGATCAAAAAGCCAGAATAAGGAATATATATATATATATATATATATATACATGTGTATATATATATATGTATATGTATATATATGTGTAAAATTAGAATATGAGTTTAAAAAAAATATTAAGATTGTTAATATTTAATTGTCCTTTAATGGCAGAATTTAAATTTATGTTTGTGCTATTCCTGAAATGCAAATGCAATTTGCAATGTATTTAATTTACATAATGTCATGTATTTTCTGATGAAATGGAATATTCTGGGACATAACGTAGGCCAGGACTTGATTTATATTCATCTGATTTTATTAAATTGTGATTATGATTTTTTTTATCTGGTCACAGTAGCAGAAAAGCAGAGAACGTTATTGCATTCTGATGCAAGATTATAAAATCTGTTTTTGATATGTGCGCACATGACTTTTATTAAGAGAATACATTTATTAATTTTGATTTCATGTTGGTGTGAAGTCGGACCGAGTCTCTCGTGTCATTTCAGACTCGATTCTGCACCAGCTTTTCATCGTTCGGTTCCTGGGCTCCATGGAGGTGAAGGCCACAGAGAGCGCAGACGTCATCTATGAGACCATGAGACAGATCCTGGCAGCCCGAGCCATTCACAACATCTTCAGGATGACCGAGTCTCATCTGCTCGTCACGTGTGAATGCCTCAAGTGAGTTTCGGCGTTTGTTTGAACTGATCCTGTCTCAGTCCAAGTCATTAAATGTGTCGAGCATCACTTTGGGGTCGTGATTTGAACAAACCCCAAACCAAAATATTGAACCCATATTGTGGCAGTGAGTTTTGCACAGACTCACGAGAATGTGAAAATCATGTGTTTTTAAAGATTTTGGTTTAGGTTTACATTACACCGTAGTTTTATGTCTCTTAAAATGTTCTCTTTGTTTATTTGTAGGCTTATTGACCCACAGACACAAGTCACAAGACTACGGGTAGGTCCTTAACTGATTATTTAACAGTTTTGTGATTTATATTTACTTTTACAGACTCATATTGGATGTTCAGACTGAATCCAGTGCTGTTTTGAAGGCAGTATTTGTTGTGTCGTCCCTCAGTTTCTTCTCTCCACCGTGGTGCTGTGTGCGTCGCATCAGGAGAACAAGCGCTTGTTTGGTTTTGTGCTGAAGACGGCAGGAGGACGAGAGGACGGACGACCCGTTACAGTCTGCTACGTCTTTGAGTCAAACAATGATGGAGAGAAGGTACAAATGTGACCCTGGACCACAAAAGCAGTCATAAGGGTCAATTTTTCAAAATTGAGATTTATACATCATCTGAAAGATGCATAAATAAGCTTTTCATTGATGTATGGTTTGTTATGATAGGACAATATTTGGCTGAGGTACAACTATTTGAAAATCTGGAATCTGAGGGTGCAAAAATATCAGAATATTGAGAAAATCGCCTTTAAAGTTGTCCAAATTAAGTTCTTAGCAATGCATATTACTAATCAAAAATTACGTTTTGATATATTTACAGTAGGACATTTACAAAATATCTTCATGGAACATGATCTTTACTTAATATCCTAATGATTTTTGGCATAAAAGAAAAATCTATAATTTTGACCAATGTATTTTTGGCTATTGCTACAAATATACCCCAGCGACTTAAGACTGCTTTTGTGCTCCACAAAATATCTTGATCTCTTAGTAATAAATATACGTGTAAAAAAAAACAAAAAACAAAAAACAAAAAAAAAATATAGATATATATTAAGTTACATATATATGTAAGTTGTAGTATTATTGATTTATAATTGATTTATTTACATTACATATATAATTATAAATTCTTATATTAATAATTTTATATTACATTATTATAAAATATTACTATAATATATACTTATAATATTATATTAATATATTACATTATACTATATAGT
>NW_015625021.1:1074455-1089049 GCF_001515625.1 Sinocyclocheilus rhinocerous
CATAAACATTTTAGTATACTTAAAAAATATATAATTTATTCTTACATTAATAATTTAATGTTATATAATATTATAATAATATATATTTATATTACTATGTAATGTATAATATTAATATATATTAAGCTATAATTTACACACACACCCATATTATTGTTATTATATAAATAAATATTGTCATATATTATTATGAGTTATGCTATAATTTATTTAGTTTTTTTTTATTTGTAGTCTATATAAATATATATTTGAAAATCATTAGATTGTAATTATAACAAAATATTATATTATCTATTTTATTTTATTCATTTATTTATTTTTATAAACCTTTTATTTTATACTTTAATAAGGACATGTGCACATACACCTGATTTAAAAAAAATATGGATATTTTAGATTGTTTTAAGCTCAACTTGGTGATTTTGATGCTCTTGAATATTAGATCTGTGACAGTGTAGGACTGGCGAAGCAGATCGCCCTCCACTCTGAGATGGTGAGAAAACTCTTCATTTATTTGATTTCAAATGACTCGATCTGTGCAGAAATGCCAGGTCAAATAAAATTGATAATGCCGATGATATGCACGAAGATGCATGTTTTTTTTTACATTTCCTGACAGGACCGCAACACCACACAGAAACAGAGAGAGCTGGACAAAGCCAAGGAGAAACAACAGGAAGAACTTCATAAACAAAAACAGATAGAGAAGGTAAGGTAAACATTTGGGATCTGTACGATTTTTTTAATGTTTCGGCCTGCATTTATGTGATTAAAAAATACAGTAAAAACAGTAATATTGTGAAATAATTTTACAATTTAAATTAACTGTTTTTTATATGAATATATTGTAACATTTAATTTATTCCTGTGATGCAAAGCTACATTTTCAGTATCATTGCTCCAGTCTTCAGTGTCACATGATCCTTCAGAAATCATTCTAATATGCTGATTTGCTGCTCAAGAAACATTTCTGATTACTATCAATGAACATTTTTGTGGAAACTGTGATATGTATTTTTTCAGGATTCTTTGATGAATAGAAAGTTCAAAAGAACAGCATTTATTTGAAATAGAAATATTTTGTAACATTATAAATGTATTTACTGTCACTTTAGGTTAATTTAATGCATCCTTGCTGAATAAAAGTATTAATTTCTTTTAAAAAACTAAAAACAAAAACTGTGTTCTCCAAACTTCCAGGATCTCGAAGAACAAAGCCGTTTGATAGCCGCATCGAGTCGACCCGGCCAACCAGCTGCTGATGGACAGATCTTGGTCCTTAGCAACAGCCAATCAGAGGACAGCGACGCAGGAGAGGAGGGGCAGAAAAAGGGCGAATCAGAGGCCTGATGGAAACCGTTCTGTGCTTGGGTTCCACGAATATCCCTCCCTGTTCTTCAAGGGTTCTCCAGAGTGGCCTGCAGAAACAATGATGTCATATGTGACTGCAAAATATGACAAAAAAAGAATTCATGCGGACACTTTGGGGAAAACCCCTCAAAAGTAGTTATTTGTAGGAATCCTGTATTTTTTACCATATCCGTTATTGAACTGCATTTGCTTTTAGAGGGTTTTATAAATGTATGCGTGTAAATGAATCCACTACCGTGATGAACTAAACCTGAGGAGATGCAAGGCGACATTTATTGCTTTATTTCGATGAAGTTGCACGTGTGAATAATAACTGATTTAATACTGGTTTTCTGTTCTCACTGATCATGTTTTAAGGCTGCATGTGTTTTCGTTCATATCACATCAACGGTGACAGTGAATTTCACAAAATGTGTCAAGAACGTGATTTATTATGGTAATTAAAATAATACTAAATATCTTAATTGTCCTAAAACAGGCATTTTCTTTATGCAAATTAATTCTTTCTAAAATATGAGCTGTTCTTGATTATTTCTGTGAGGTTCATCCTACTGCATTTCAAAATGATTTCATGAGGTTATATTTTCTTTGTAATTAATACAGGTCTGATTTTTTGTCTATAGGCTGTTTCACTTTTTTTTTTTTTTTTATCTACAAACACACATCTGTTTGATTTATTTTACAGACAGTTTTGTAATCACTCAGTGTTTCTATCTCTAAATCCCAAGTTTTCAAAAAACTTTTTTTTTTTAAATCGTGATCAAATGCCTTTAAACTTGGGATATACTTTAATTTTTGTTATTTTTTGGTATTAGATGTTTGGAGCCTGCATTGCACAAAATGGCCCAATGTATTGAAATGCTTCAGCTTGTGGAGAAAAGAAACAGGTGATGGAATTGCAAACTGAAATATTCATTTTTGCTTTTCTCCAAAAATCTGACACGGTGGAAGTTTTTTTGAGAATTAAATACTGTCTCAATAATTGATTTGGTTTATTTGATTGTTTGCGTGAAGTAATGAACGGTCTTTATGGTTCATATTCTGACACGCCTTCAGTTCCATTACAGTCTGTTATGGAGTTTGAAGCATTTGCAGCATTTCATTTGTAAATGATTATTTCTAACCTTTAAGAAAATGTTTGTGTCTAAATGTCTTTATACAAAATCAGTTGATGGATTTATGAGGTACAATGAAGATTGGTATTAAAATTTCTTTCAAATGAGCTGATGATCTTTGACTCACCTTACAGAACTTCTATATGCTGAATTGTCTTAGAATTAGAATTTTTGAATGGGTGTTTTTTCTTCTTCAGATAATAAACAGGTATTGTTGTTACATCTACAGTAAATCCAATATTGAAAAGAATAAAAAGAAAAAAATATTAGCAAAAAATAAATGAAAACATATATATAAAAGTAAGCTAAATTAAAAAAAATTTTATTTTTATTTTTTTAAATTTTATTAAACTTTTTCAAATAACAAACAGGTATTACCATTGTTAAAAATAAATCCAAAATTGAAAAAAAGAAAAACATTTACAAATAAAACATACAAAAAATTTATAAAAGCAAACTAAAAATAAACTTACATTTAAAATTAATAAGGGTTAATACATACATTTAGAGCATTTTAAGGCACTCTTCTTTTTTTCATCATGTAATTTTTAAACTTACTATAAAAACACCAATTATTAGACACCAAAGTTAATATGATGTTCAAAAGCATTTTTAAGGCATGTCATACTGGCCTGGTTTTGGAAACGTTTTTGTAGATTTTTCTGCAATTGTTAAAACAGTGTTGTATAATAATGTATAATATATTTTTAGAAATTCAGCAGGGGTGCTGAAGATATTTATTTTTTGTTAAGGTGTCAAGAGGTCACGTGTTTCTGAAGTGTCTAAGAATACATATTACCTAATAAACATTTTGTTTTTAATTTCAAGTATTTGAAAACAACCTCAGTATGAGTTCCGTCAAACGTGTGCAACTGGATTACCTCTGTAAAATAAAGCGTGCATTGCTTGTATTGTAAGTTGAGTGATTTGATATTCATTTCTAATGGGTCTTCATTTGGTTTGCATTTAAACAAGTCTAATTGGTCATTTCTTTGCAAAACAATGGAGCCGCAGGGGCCGCGCTTGTGTCCTCGGCGCTCTCCGAGAGCCCAAGACAAATAAACAAGCAAGTCATTTATTAAAAGCAGCCAAGCAACCAAAAGAGATCAATTCGGCATTGAATGGGTCAATTATTACATGCTGCTTCCAGCAGGCAGCTATTGTGCTTTTGTGATCCGGAGCATCTTTCTCCATGCATGTCAAGAGAGAATGGGAATATTCAGCAGGATTAGTTTAAACAGCATTAGGCTTTATTATTATTGTAAACTCGTGTGGTAGAAAATAAGGTAAATAAGATTAGGCACTAGTTGACTGCTTTCTCATAATGCTGGAGTTACGGCACAAGGAAATGAAGAGAAGATAAATCCCGGGAACGGGGCCTAATTTTCTACCTGGTGAGTAAAAAGAATGGCACATCAGCCCTGTTTTGTCCCGTTCAAGCTTTAAGGGATTCAGTGTCTCTAGAAGATAACAGGTTGCTGCTTCAGGTTGGAAGGCCTCATTTGGACCCTGAATTACCTGCAGTCCAGGGGCCCCATGCGGAGGGCCGGCGATTCTCATGTAAAACATTCAGTCTTAGGCTTTAATTAGTGACGTTTCGGGGAGTGTGGAGCTATAAAGACGAGCCTCCAGCTTTCAGATCACACCAGAAGAAGAGGACTCGATCTCCAGATGGCTTCTCTCACAGTCAGCGCGCATCAGAACCGCTCGATGCCCAGACAGTCCGCCTTCACCATCGACAGCATCCTGGGACTCGACAGACCGGACCAGAGAACCGTCCTGTCAGCACCTTACCGACCGTGGACAGGTAAAATAACTCGCACTATAGGCACAAATATATTTTAGAGATGTGTTTTCATATAGGCCTACTGTAAACCCGAAATGAAAACAACCTCAGTATGAGTTCCATCAAACTCTCCAAACTTGTGCAACTGGATTACTTCAGTAAAATAAAGCGTACATTGCTTGCACTGTAAGTTGAGTGATATATATATTTATTATTTTACCTGTACAAAAACAGTCTGTTATGCTGCTTGACTTTGCAAATAATAATTAATGAAAATATTATTTGAAAATTAAATAAAATTATAAAATTGGTCATTAATATTAATATTAGGAACGACATTATTATGGATAAGTTGTGGATAAAGCAAATATTATTAAGTATATGTTTTACAAGAAAACTTGGGTTGCTTGCTTTTTTTGTTGTTGTAATTATTAATGAAATTCTTGAGGGGAAATTGTTTCGAAGTAAACCCTGCACCAAAAATTGGCAATAATTTCGAGCTATGACTCGGTTTACTGAACCGATTCTCTGGAGCGACCCGTTCGAACAAACCGATTCACTTGAATAAATCGCACTTCTTCTCAGCGAATAGGGCGCGCGAACTGATAGAGATTATTTCCTAACACAATGTCTTTTATTTACTTCAGACGTGAAACCAGCGGGTCAGAACCGTGGCGTGGTCGCAGACAGTGATGCTTCAGTGGATGTGAGGGTGAATGAAGACAGTAAATCTTACAGTAAATCACCAGCAGACGCTTACAGGAGAGCACTGAACTGGTACATCGGGCGCAGGCCGCGGACGGCTTTCTCTAGTTTTCAGGTAAATGTTCAGCTGCACCATAACATTTATTTAAAATTATATGTGACCCAGGACCACAAAACCAGTCATAATGGTCATTTTTTTTAAATTGAGATTTATATGAATAAATAAGCTTTCCGTTGATGTATGGTTTGTTATGATAGGACAATATTTGGCCGAGATACAATATTTGAAAATCTGGAATTTGAGGGTGCAAAAAAAATAAAAATATTGAGAAAATCGCTTTTGAAAAAAGTTGGAGAAAAAAAAAATCGCCTTTGAAAAAGTCGTCCAAATGAAGTTCTTAGCAATGCATATTACTAATCAAAAATTAAGTTTTGATATATTTACGGTAGGAAATTTACAAAATATCTTCATGGAACATATCCTAATGATTTTTGGCATAAAAGAAAAATCGATAATTTTGACCCATACAATGTATTGTTGGCTATTGCTACAAATATACACATGCTACTTATGACTGGTTTTGTGCTCCAGGGTCTCACATATGTGATATTTTTCCTTTAAATCATATGTGCCAGAACTAAATCAGTGGGTTTAATTTATTCAAAATAAAATTCTTATTGTCAAACGCACAAAACTGCAGGTTGTGAACTAGGCTATAATTTTTGCAACCTATTACACTGAATATTGAAAGCTGTTTGAGCCATGGACTATTTGTGATTTCTATAGATATAATATATAATTTTGCTATTAACTATACATTTTTTATGTCCAGATCAAGATATTGGAGAGTGTGTTTCAAGTGAACTCATACCCAGGCATTGACATACGGGAAGAACTTGCTAAGAAACTGCATCTAGATGAGGACAGAATTCAGGTGAAGACTGGTGTATATCTATATATCGATAACCATAGGCCTATTATTTATTTAATACAGGATTATTTGTTAAGGGATATCTGGATGTGTACTAGACCTATGCATAACACTAAACTGGAAGATGTGAAATTTAATAATTTTTTTTTTTTTTAATTGAAGTTTAAATTTAATACGTTTATTGCAGATGTTTGACTGATATTTTGTGTCTGTCTCTTAGATTTGGTTCCAGAACAGAAGAGCGAAGCTGAAGCGTTCACACAGAGAATCTCAGTTTCTCATGGTGAAAAACGTCCTCAGTGATATACAGTCCAGCAGAGACGAACGCTGATTGTCGCAGATCCACATTTGATCATATTATTATTATTATTTCTGTCGCTCTGCCTCACTCTGTGATGTTGTAATTTATTATATGTGTCTTTACCGGTTATGTAATAATCTTTTACTATGATTTAAATGCTAAAGATTCTTATTGTGTTTGCTGAAAATATAAAGGAATAAAGTCAATATAAACACAATTTTAATCTAGGTTTTAAATTCTGAAACTGTTTCTCTAATTGCAAGTGGAGTTAAGTTAACATTATCTTCTGCCAACTGTTAAGCAAACATCGCCCTCCACCTCCAAACTAATTAGTGCTTTGTAACTAGGGTTTAGTAAACCTATTAAGCATTGATTGGGTCACAAGGGGGGGTTTCTCTGAGGGGGGCATTTCAACAATTACATTTGCATTTGAGTCGGTCATGGGATTGTAACATTTCCAGTACTTGCACAGTTTTGTGTGTTTAAAAGAATGTAATATATTATATTATATTATATTATACACATAATACACATATACATATGCAAACACCAGGTGGCGCTATTGTTTTAAATCTTGCTCTGAAAATTGCTCTGCCTTTTTTCTAATTTGTTACAAAAATACACTGAAATTAAACCATTTTTACTTAGAAATTGCTAGTAAATACTAGTTTTAAATAATATTTTCTTGTAAAATGTACAACAATTTTTACAGTGTAGACTGAAAATAAAAAACAAACTGTCTTTAAATTAACAAATGCATTCTGTTAATAATATAATTTATAATATTACAGTGATCTACCTAAAAAATATTTTAAGAAGTTAAAATATAGTCAAAAATTTTTTGTACATGCCATGATAGCAACTGATATTTTGAAGTTGTTTTATAAGTAATTAATAATTGTTAATTAATTGGATGTTTTATAAGTAATTAATATAGACCTCAAAATATTACATTTAATTCAATGTGTAACTTGCCGCTTCTTTGAAATTGAGCAATTATTGAGTGAAAATAGTTTCTTAGCTTTTTTTTTTCCAAGTAAATTTGTTCAATGTTTTTTTTTTTTTAATGAAAATATAGTCCAAAATACATTTTAAAAATAAATGTCATGTTTAGGAGTAAAACTGAGGTACACTCTTAAAAATAAAGGTGCTTCACGATGCCATAGAAGAACCTTTTTGTCTAAAGGGTTCCATAAAGAATCTTTAACATCTGAAGAACCTTTCTGTTTCACAAAAGCTTCTTTGTGGCGAAAGAAGCTTCTTCAGATTATAAAAAGGTAAGAAAGAGACGGTTCTTTAAAGAATCTTAGACTGAATGCTTCTTCGTGGAAGCAAAAATTGTTCTTTGGCATCACTGTGAAGAACCTTTTAAGCAGCTTGATGATTCATGCTAATACTATTTAAAAATATATGCATTAATTATAGGAACAACAATAAATCGAAAACACCATATAATAAAAAAAGCAAAACCTATGTATTTCCTTAATGAAGTGAGCCATTATAATTTGTCCAGAATATCAAAGCACATTTTCGCAGGGCAATAACACACATTTATGGCTTTATTATTTATATTTTATGCACTGCATAATGAATGCATCATAAAAGCTGTTGGGGGCATTGCTGGTGTGGTCATCTTTAAAGCAGCTTGTTTTCATGCGAGTGTCTATAACAGAAGCGGAGCTGAAAGAGGATCTGCGTGTATCTGTGCACCCGACTCCTCCGGCCTCCAGATTTCTGTCTTTGATCTGAAACAGGATCGCTGGATGCACATCGTGGCTGTTGGCTACAGAGCAGATGAGCCGAACTTTCTCTCTGTCCTTTTTCCCCCCAGCATTTGAGACACGGCCAGAAATATCATCAGGATTACATAGAAAGCAATATTTTCCAGGTGATGTATATCTGAAAGGAATGAAACCGTGTGTCTTGACTGCTAACACTCAAAACTGAATTTACTGGTCCAAACCACAATACCATTCACCTGTTCTATAATTACTAATTTTTGCTTTAAAATGTTGTCTTGCACCTGCACACATCCATATTTTATGTGTATTTGCTGGATTTTCTTTATCATCTGCTGATAAAGTTTGATTTGAGGGTGGCGGATATGCATTTATGTGTCTGGTTTTAGTACAAACTGGTATGTAATTTTAATATTATTGATAGAAGAAAATGTGTTCATCTTAGCAATCAAGAAGATTCACACATTCAACAAACAGCTGATGCAGTAACCAATCTCATAGTAACAGATCATTCAAAATTCACTAATGCATCATCCACTATTGGTTATGATTATACACTCATCTGACATACTTCAGATGTCTCACATGTTTCAAGCGTGTCATAACAGGGTGTGAATCTCTCATATGAGGTCTGTCAGGTTTTGCAACCTGAAATTAAATGACAATGAAATGTGGAAGTGTCTTTACCACTGTACAAATGAACATGGCTTAATAATGAACTATGAAATAATCTTGTACATGTTCAGAATAGCAAACTATCATAGTATTTATACTAATTGTGTAGCATGCAGTAGGCTAAATCATCTAGCGACTGTGTAAAGTCGCTAGATGATTTATCTCACTTATGGATTAAATATGCAACATGATGAGGTCATGTGGCAACATGTAGAACATTCATGGTTGTATAAAACTATATTTAAATAAAAATCACAGAAAGTTTGTATACATATACTGCAAAAGGGGTATGTTATGTGATATCAGAACACAATAAAGCATGAAACATATTGATTACTGTAAACGTGCACGGTTTCATATGTGACCCTGGAGCACAAAAGCAGTCTTAAGTAGCACAGGTATATTTGTAGCAATAGCCAACAATACATTGTATACAAAATTATAGATTTTTCTTTTATGCCAAAAATCATTAGGATATTAAGTAAAGATCATGTTCCATGAAGATATTTTGTAAATTTCCTACCGTAAATATATCAAAACGTCATTTTTGTTTAGTAACATGCATTGCTAAGAACTTCATTTGGACAACTTTAAAGATGATTTTCTCAATATTTTGATTTTTTTGCACCCTCAGATTCCACATTTTCAAATAGTTGTATCTCAGCCAAATACTGTCCTATCCTAACAAACCATACATCAATGGAAAGCTCATTTATTCAGCTTTTAGATGATCAAAAACGTTTAGATTCAAAATATTGACCCTTATGACTGGTTTTGTGGTCCAGGGTCACATGTTATTTTCTAAAGGCAATAAACAGCATCTTAAACCGAATTTTCTGACAGGGATGTCTTTTTATTATCTAGTTCTTTGCAAAAAAAAAGTAAGCAAAAATAAGTTTTTACTGCTATATGCAGTAATCAGCCTGTTATTCAACATAATAGGTGAAGTCGCGCGCACTGTATTTTCATACTACAGAAACAGTAGGATTGGAATGGCATTATGCTGTGTGCACACACACACACACACACACACACACACACACACATGTCTGGTGAGCTCCACTTGCACCTCCTTCACGATCGGCGGCGGAGCCTCGCTCGCGTTCATTCCCATCAGTGGAGCTTCATGGACGGACAGGAATGGCTGGGTCACGGAGACTTGTTCATTTTTTCACGGCTTTGTGCGTGTTTTTGTACTGCAGCGCTCCGGTGAACGGAGGAAAGCGAGGAAACTCGGATAAATGCAACTACAAGGTAAAAAACAGACTCGAGCGAAATCTGTAAAACATTAGCGTGCGATGTTTCTGTCAGTGACACGAGCTGAAAACTTTACGAACAAGTTTAGTCATGTCACGTTACCTCAGAAGAACATTTAAAGCTCTCTTTTTCTTAAAACTTTAAGCCTAAATGAGAGTAGTATTCAGCAACTATGGTAAATTATTGATCACAAAACTGTGTTTTTGCAATGTGTGGAAGTTAAAATAGCCTACAAGTATCCGAAAGCAAATATCTTTATTTGTAAGGCAGATTATGTGTGTTTATTTGGGTTTACACTCTTAAAAATAAAGTTGTGGTACCATAGAGCTTTTGTAATTTTGCATGTCTTTAATAACATGGTAGCTGGTTTTAGCTGGTTCAAGTTGGTCTACCTAGTTGACAAGCTACAATGTTTCAAAATCCTTAGCTGGTTTGTTGCTGGTCTGAGGTGGTCAAGCTAAAACCGAAAATAAAGGGCTAAAACTTAACTTTCCCACTTTTTTATTATCTAGTTCTTCTGAAAACCATCTCTGTTTTGGTGGCTTCAAACCCCAGAATCTAAACCACTGATCTAAAGAAACTTTTTATCTTTATTTTTAAGAGTGCACCTGTATGATTTGTGCTGTGTATTTGAAGTTAAAGTCTTGTGCAAACAGTGTTCATCCGGTCAGGAGCATTGAGCTTTTGGGAAATGGCCTTTTTAGTAGGTCAGATGTGTGAAAGAGTCTCTCAGTTGGGTCTTTTGTTGCTGGAGTTGACCTGTTGATGCTTTTGTGAATGGAGTTGAATGGTGGTAGACTAGAGATCAGTGGGGAGATGGAAATTAAAAAGGCTGCACAACTTTTCATGTAAGCATTCAGTTGAATTTCTATCCTTATATTGGCGAAACACCTTGAAAACAAAATAAAACCGGGATATTGAATTATGGTTATTTAAAGGGACAGTCACCCAAAAAGGAAAATTTACTCATCATTTATTCACCCTCAAGTTGTTCCTAACCTGTATGAGTTTCTTTGAGCTGTTGAACACAAAAGAAGATATTTTGAAGAATGTTGGCAACCAAACAGTTGACGGTAGCTATTGACTTCCATAGTATGGAAAAAAATACTATGGAAGTCAGTGGCTACCGTCAGCTGTTTGGTGGATGTTTAATATATGGCTTAAACTTTTTGATTTTATAGACAGCCACATGACTGCTTCATTAATGCTTAACTGTTTCTTAACTTAACCAACCTTTTCCTTTTCATATGAGTATCAGCTATCAAAAGATGATTCAAAAATGAATATGGCTGTAATACAAGATAATTCACAAGTCCATATTGTGTTGGCATTGTTTGTCTTGGGCTTTTCTTCCTGCTGACCCGTGTCTGGGTCGTTTGCTGATGACAGACAGGCTGTTGACGGACAGATTGCCCCACAATCTCATTGTCTTGGAGGGACAGGGCTGCTTTGAAGTCATTTCCCATAGGAAGTCAGTGAACTGTTTGCTCTATTAAAATTCTTTGGCATTTCCTTTTAGGAAGCACAGTTCGCCTCCCTCCACTGCTACATCAAAGCCGTCCTGTTGAGAGAAACACTTCAGGTGTGAATGAATTGTGTGTTCTTGTGAGCCGTTACACTTTTTCTTCTGTGCTGACAACTGGGCTGAGACATAGTCGAACTACTACTTTTTATAGACAACAGACACTCAGACAGTGTGTGACTTCATTAATGAAAGCTGACATTTGTGAGATTCTTTTTATATGCATTTTTGTGCATAATGAAGATGTGCTTTTGCATGCTCTGTGTGTTTTAAAGGACATTTTGACTTTTTAATGCTGTTTTGAGATCGTAAAATTACTGAGGCATCTCTATTATGCTTTATACCATTGCTCATACTTAGATTTAGTTGTTTGATCACATCTCTAAGTTGCGAAATTTGATGCATAGCCTGTCCTGCCGTTTTTGTGGTATGAGTATGAATGATGCCTAAAATTGTATGTATTGTAGAGGAGAGGTGAGCTATTATTATTCAGTGCAATCTTACATAAAATTGACATGGGTCAGTAAGCAGTCATCTTAGAAATGTATGTTTTGCATGGTCAAACACCACTCACAAAAATGTATCATTTTTATGATGCATGCAAAAAATTAAAATTTGTCTTTTTAAAGAAAATGTAATGGTTTCTGTCACATATGTGACCCTGGAGCACAAAAGCAGTCATAAGTCGCTGGGGTATATTTGTAGCAATAGCCAAAAATACATTGTATGGGTCAAAATTATAGATTTTTCTTTTATGCCAAAAATAATTAGGATATTAAGTAAAGATCATGTTCCATGAAGATATTTTGTAAATTTCCTACTGTAAATATATTAACTTAATTTTTGATTAGTAATATGCATTGCTAAGAACTTCATTTGGACAACTTTTTCAAGGCGATTTTCTAAGTATTTTGATTTTTTTGCACCCTCAGATTCCAGATTTTCAAATAGTTGTATCTCGGCCAAATATTGTCCTAACAAACCATACATCAATGGAAAGCTTATTTATTCAGCTTTCATGATGTATAAATCTCAATTTCGATAAATTGACCCTTATGACTGGTTTTGTGGTCTATTGTCACATATTGTGTCTGTAGAGAGTTTTATACTTTGCATCATTGAGTTTTTGTCAATTCTCATATGCAAAGACAAAAAAAAAATAAGTAAAACGAGTGTTTATTTTTAAGATGTAAAAAAGTGCTAGTTTGTGTCGCATGTTGTCTCTGTGTAGAATTTTATACTTTCTGTCTTTGCTTTGTTTCCTGTTTTTGACTGCACAGTTCAGGTTAAGTCTCAGGAAAAACAAAGGTAGATATTTAAATTGGCCTCTGAGCTTTGTTGGGCTCCAGCCAAGGCTCAATTGGTTCTCCGATGGGGGCCTTTTGGACTCGGATTAAAGTAGTTGTTCTCTCCGGAAGTCCCAGGCCTCTCGGCTCAATAGCATCCTGCCTTTGGCTTTCCAACGGGCTCTGTGAGAAATCCCACTGCCAGGGCATCATAGGGAGTCATAGAAATGAGCCTAACTTTCCTTTCCTTCTCAGAGACTGACCTCAAGTCCCGTATCTCTGTTTAAGAAATGAAGGAATTCATTACGGAACGGATATTACCGGCTGTGTAATCGGTTTAACAAAAGTCTCGTCCCCGTCCATCTGGTTAAGTTATGCTCTCTGAGAATGATGGCAGCCAAACCTCACAAACATTAGCAAGCATCTCGAAATTGTTTCCAGCAAGAGCAATGGTTTCTGGGGGTGTGATTAGCATCGGGGGAGACTTCAGTTGTGCTTTCAAGGGAATTGAGGGCCTTGATTAATATTCAGCTTTGTAGAGGTCACTTTTCCTTGGGCGCTCAAGTAAATGTTTTGCAGAGAGTGTATTTATTTGTTCCCTAAAGAACTTTAAATAATAAAGCCGGAACGCCTTCCGCGTATGACAGATACCGGAAGTGAGAGAAAAGTGTTTATTACGTTTGAAATATGGACATTTTTCTTATGAAAACGCATGGATTCGCTACAGGAGGCCTTTATTCACCCCCCGGAGCTGTGTGAGGCACGTTTTATTATGGATGCACGCACTTTATTTGACGTCTTGTGGACAGTTGACCAGAAACACCCGCTGACTGCAATGATAACGCTTAGAGGAGCCAGGACAATTTTTAATATAACTCCGACTGGATTCGTCTGAAAGAAGAAAGTCAAATACACCTAGAATGCCTCGAGGGTGAGTAAAAGACAGGCTAATTTTCATTTTTGGGTGAACTAACCCTTTAATGACAATCTTGGGATAGTTCACCCAAAATTGAAAGTTGTCGTCATTTACTCACCCTTATGTTGTCCCAAAAGAACACAAAAGAAGATATTTTGAAGAATGCTGGGAACCAAGCAGTTACCAGTAGCCGTTGACTTCAATAATACTAGGTATATATTGAAAAAAATGCTATGGAAGTCAATGGATAGATACCGGTTTGGTTCCCAACATTCTTCAAAATATCTTCTTTTGTGTTCAACAGAAGAAAGAAAATCATACTCCAATTCATTTTTGGGTGAACTATTGCATTTGCTTCATGTACATATTTAAAACGAAAGCAGTCGGATGGAAAAATGTTTATAAACCAGAACAAATCTCATTGGTGGTTTTGACAACTGATCTAGATCAGACCTGAATGTCAGGGCTGAAATCTCCCAGTTTCAGTCTAATGTATTGGTCAAATAAAACAAAAGCGTAATGGCCCGTGTTTTACTGCGTCCCCAGACGAACACAAGCAGAATCCCGGCCAAGTCCTTCCTTTATTATGGTGGTTCAGGGATCTAATGCAAAACCTTGAGTGCATATATGGGCCTTTTTCCATTTCTGTGTGTGTTTCTCAAAAGAGCCCTCACACTTTGGTTCCTTGTCCTCGTAACATCTGGTTGAGGATGAATGATGGGGAAGGGGGTGTGTTTCATGCGCTCACAGTGCGGAGAGAGAATGAAAGGAGGGTTCACTCTGAGTTATTTCTGTGCCATCTTAAGGGTGCATTGAAAACCATCCAAGCAGCTCGTCACCTTGGAGGCTGTGTCTTGTGCTGCGGTGGGAAAATCCCTGGTTGGCTGGCTCTGAATCGGCCCCGTTCACTGAACCGCTTTGAATTCTGGGACGGAGGTCTTTCAGCGGCTACACTTCTTTTGACCGGACGAGTGCTCCTGCCGCTCGCT
>NW_015625021.1:1089517-1091674 GCF_001515625.1 Sinocyclocheilus rhinocerous
GAATGGCAGGATGTCGCTGGTCAACTTGGGTATGTTAAAAGTGAATTAAGTTCTGACACTCTGTTCACCTCGGCTGGGGGCCCGTGATTGGTCAGTGATTTTTCTGTGATCCTGTTAAAGCTCTCGGTCTAAAGTTGACCAGGCCTGCTTTTGTTTTGGACAGTTTGACATCTTACATTCTTACATAACACTATGAATTTTATTCATTTATTTATTTATCAATCAATCAATCAATCAAAAACGGTTATGGTTATTAATATGTAATTTTATAATGTCAACATCAATATTTAGTCATATTAAAATTATTTATATAATTTCTCTCTCTCTCTCTATATATATATACAGTATATATATAATATAATGTATATATATATAATTTAGTATAATTTAATTCCTATAACACAACATAATTTCTATATATATAATTTAGTATATTTAATGATTTATTTATTTGCATAATTGTTTATATATAATTAATTATAAGTATATATATATATGTATTTAATAAGATAATTCTTTAATTTATTAATTATTTAATCAATGCTATTTAATTATAAATGCTTATTTTTTTATATAATATTGAATAATAATTTAATTAAATAATATTGAACGATTTACTTGTTATACATTTAAGTATATATAGTATATAATAAGTATTTAATTATATATACTTATTTGATAAATTATACAAAATAATGAACTTCAGTGCTTTAAAAACTAGATTAATTGTTTCATTATTTTATTTATTTGTGTAATTTATTAAAATGCATAATATATAATAAAATATATAAAATAATAATTATAAAATTGTTTATGAATATACTAAGGTGAATATGCTCTTTATAGCTAAATCTGTACCAATCTCTAGCATTTCTGTCATGCCGCCCACTTCTATTCAGAATCAACCATGAAACGAATAAAATGCTGAAAATTAACCATGCAAAACATAATTATTTGTAATATGGCTATAAAATGTCTCCTAAACCTAATGCAGAACAAATCTGAACATTTATTTATGCTATTTGAGCTCGCACTTTAACCTCATAGAGTTGGCGATGCTCTGGTGACCCCGAGGGCTGTAACCCGAGCCTGTGATCTGTGGTCATATACCAGCCCTCCCTCTCTCTCCCTGCCGCCCCACAGACTGAAGTCATTACAATCAATTAGCTGCTCTTTGCTCCGGCCTAATCAAGGATCTGGTACAGAGCAGCTTCCTGCCTGTAGGTTTCAGGCAATGATTTGAGATTATACAGTGTCTGTCGTTTGCAGGGTGAAGCATGCTCTGGGGTGGAGGCATCTTGATGTTGCCAGTTTGTAGGGATGCACCGATACCGATACTGGTATCGCCCAGGAGACTACAGGCTGTCATTGAGGCTAAGGGTTGCCCGACAAAGTATTCATAGTTGTGTAAATTAATACTGTCATACTAACAGTTGTCTGAATTATTTTGGTTGATTGTATTTGTGGGTGCTTGGATCAAAACCACAGCTTTGTATTTGTTATCGCTGATCTTTTTTTTAATCTGTAATGAAGTCCAGAGTGTCCTGAAGTTGTGAAGTTGAAGTAAAGGACATTAGGTTGATACAAATATTAGATTCCAAGTCAAAAAAACTACGCTATTGACTTACTTGTTGCACATCATTATACACTTTTTTTCATATACACTGCGATTTTTTTGCAGCAGTGCAATAGAAGAACCATTCATAGAACAATTCTTTAAAAATTTCTAAAGAAACTTTTTCCACACAAAATAATCTTTTGTTTCATTAAAAAGTTCCATGGATGTTAAATGGAATGCCAAGAGCCTTTATGTTTTGAGGTGCTTGATTCATTGGTGTATGTTGCTCCAAAGAATCAAAGAGTTTGTAGTCTTTAAAAAAATGTAATCATTTCTAAAGTGATTTTACTTTCAGCAGACATGAAATAGGTTGTAAACAATTTAATTTTGACTGAATTATTCTACTTAAGTCCGATAAGTAAGAGTTCATGCACAGATATTTTCCAAAAAGCGAAAGAAATAAAATTAATGCACAGTTCATAGTTTTTCTGTGTAATCTTTAATCAAAATGCATTAAATTAAAGGTGATTTGATCCTAAGGACAATTTATTTGTTTATTTAAATTTTAATGTTTTTTTTAAATTATGAATGTACATATT
>NW_015625021.1:1092446-1099450 GCF_001515625.1 Sinocyclocheilus rhinocerous
CACATTGAGCAGCATTAACTACACAGAGCCGTTGTTCACTGACGAGCTGCGCAAAAAATCGCGCGAATATGAACGTGGTGTTGCGCAGCTCGTCAGTGAACAACGGCTCTGTGTAGTTAATGCTGATCAATGTGAAAGCACGCACGTGATGGAGATTTACCGCTGATTAAAGAACCGGCTTTCTGACAAGATGCGCGTTAAATATCGCATGCGATTTATCGTGCAGCCCTAATATATATTTTCTATATGTATAGAATGATAGAGTTATCCTACTAACGATGCATTAATTAAGATTTCATGCGTAAATGTTTTCTAAAAAGCGAAAGGCATAAAACGAATGTAACAACCAGTGTAATGGAGCTCGAGCAGCTAGAAGCTCCTGCGTTCACTATGTTTCGAGCTTTAAACATCGGCTCTGGTGACTCTCAAAAGCAGCTTTATTATGAGGGGCCCTGCGCCTCGGGCTGAAGGGTTAGTCAGCATGTGTTCTGCTCTCTTGTGTCTCATCCGTCCTTCTTGGCACCGCCTCTGTGTTTTCCATTAGAGAGAGATGATCTTCCCTTCTCTTCCTCTTCTTCATGGTCGTGCATTTCTGGAAGGCTGTGGGCAGCGGTGCATTCTTAACTCATGAAACCCAAAACTTCAAATCCCACAAGCCCTCTGTCCTCCCGTCAAGACATCCATTGTTTGTGAATGTCATCTGGCGGCTCATTCTTGGCCGTGTCTTCTGGTCTCTTTTCTCGGTGTGTGTTGTGTGGCTGTTTGTTCTCGCAGGGCGGACACACAGTGACTGTTTTATGAGCTCCAACTATTAATCCAGGCTATAGAAGTGTAAATGAAAGGGCTTTTTTGAGGATCGCTTTCTCTCATGTTGTTGGGCTTCTGAAATCGTGTCTGGACTCGTTTCAGGGAGTTTCTGTCTGCTGTGTTTACATCCTTTATTTAGTAATGTGAATTTCAAACATTATAAAAACAAGATGATAACAAAGGAGGAAGAATCCAAACAACAAAGATCTCTTACGAGTTAAGTTGGACGTCTTGCTGACATGAAAATCTGTTTTTTTTCTGGGTGTGTTTTCTATAGGAATTCCAAACTTTTTTGTCAGCCAAGCAACTTTGACCTAAAATATTTACTCAAAGTACACCTGAGATTTTAAGTTAATATTTCAATAAATAAAAAACATATTCACTTGTTCACAGTTATCTTATGTTGGTTAATGGTCACATGACATGCAGGTAAACAAATATAATATTTAATCTTTTTAGTCAGTATTTTATTTGGATCATTTAAGATTATATATTTGATTTCTTTTAATCTTATATTTTTATGATTTTTTAAGCATTTTATTTTAAAATGAGATTTTAATTGTATATTATGATATTATAAATATTTAATGTTTAGTCTTATTTCATCTTTGTAATATTTTAAGTATTTTATTTATATATAAATTAATTTTATTTAATCTAATATTTAATTTATTTTTTAATGATTTTATGAATTTTTTGTAATTGTTGAATTTGGCTTATTTCATTTAAAAATGATTTTAATTTAAAACTTTATGGTTTTATAAATATTTCATAATGTTTTATCTGAATTATTTAAATGTTTTAAATTATTCAAATTTAACATTTTTACGATTTCATTTTGATAATTTAGATTTCAAATGATTTTAATTGTATATTATGATTTTATAAATATTTTGTAAATGTTTTATTTTAATTTTTTATAAAAAAAAATACATTTAATTTTTATGATTTAATTTTGATAATTTCATTTCAAAATAATTTTATTTTACTTAATGATTTAAAAAAATATTTAGTAAGTTTTATCCTAATTATTAAAAAAATATTTATTTTAATTTTTTCAAAATTAACTGTTAGCTTTTCAATTAATCATGAACCACAGTTTAGGAAACCCTGATCTATACAGCAAAAAATTACCCAGATGTGACTTTTAGTTGACTTGGATCCTAAAACTAACTTAAGAATATAATTTTTGTTTACCCTATGAAAGGAATAGTTTATTCATAAATAAATAATATATCATAATTTACTCATAGAAGATGATTAGGACGTTCATGCTGCTATTTTAACATAAAATAATGTGTTGAGCTCCAAAAAAAAGCTAAATAAAGGTAGCCTGTTTGACTTGTTCGCTATATTCCAAGTATAATCCAAGACGTACAATATTTCTGTGCAAAAAACAGACCAACATTTAAGTTGTATTATAAAAAGATTTGTCTTCAAACTTGGGACTCTCAGAAACATGTCACACTATGTTGTTTCTCATTAACAGGACGCACGTTTTATTCATTATGGTTGTGAAATCATTTATGTTTCATATTTAGTTTAGCTGCAGATATGAATCCAGCAGATGTTCGTGAAGCTTTGACCTTTGCCACGTGTTGAAATGCACTGAAGGTCAACCATGCACAAGTTCTGAAATCAATTTATGATGGTTCACAGGGTTCAGAGGCCAGATCTTCCCAGGTTCCCGGTGCACATGCTGCCCACTTTTCATGACTTCTGTCTTCAGACATTGTTTTTTTTTAAATAGAAAATGCTGGTCCTGGATCAGTGGGTTGAGTTAAGCTCTACCTAGATGTTTTAGGACTGGAAAACCCATCATTAGAGAGGAAGTTGAGTGTCTGAGCGTGATCTACATGAACTCTGAGACTAGTTAAAGCATTCTTCACCCGTCCTGTGATAAATTCCCTACTAAAAGCGGCGATGCTCGCTCAAATGAGATCAAGAGAGCACCTCGACTGCGCTGTGTTTACGTAAATGAGCTGCTGAAGTTCCTCAGAGCGCATGCAATGGCATATGGGAGCGTTTTTGTGACAGAAGGGGCTGGGAAGACAGGAAAGACATTAAGGAGAGCAGACTGAAGCCCTCCAGCGTTTGACTGAATGCCACAAAGACCCTTCATCAGACGCTCCTCACTGACCTGCCCATCCGGTTCCTCTTTGGGCTGAGAGACGGATGTTTTAGGTGCTTTATCGGAACATATTCAGTGTTGTATGTAGTTGTGTTTGTTTTGTTTTGTTTTGATAGCAGTGCTGGAGCTGACCTGTGTAAAACTGGGAAATATGACAGTCTTTGCTTTAGTTGCATGATCAGAATCACTCATTTAGCCTACTATATCTATATCGCTCAAAAATCTCTGTCTCTCTCTCTCTCTCCAGATATATATATATTATATATATGAAGAGTTAATTTGCAAAAACAGATAACTCTGAAAAAAATCATGTTTTTTCATTGTGCATTCCACTTAATCTCAATCAAACTGCAGTTGGGTTATTTTGATTAGGTAAAAAATAACAAAAAAATACAGCTAATTAACACAATAAAACATGAAAACGGAGTTATCAGTTTTTGCAAATAAACTCTTCATATATATATTTTATTTATATAATGAAAAAATAATTAAAAAAATTACACATATGTATATAAAACAAATTATTTGTATAAATAATAATAATTAATATTATTAATAATTATTCCAGACATTTTCCCAGTATAAATACATAGGTCAAGAGTTTGGAATAATTTTTAAAAAATTGTTGCTTGCCAAGGCATAACATACAGTAAAAACAGTAATATTGGGAAATGAAATGTGCAGTTTAAAATAATTATTTTCTATTTGAATATGATGTAAAAAGTAATTTATTCCTGTGATGCAAAGCTGAATTTTTCAGCATCATTACTCCATCAGAAATCATATATGTCTAAGACGTGTCTTTTTTTGTTCTCAGTATCCTTTTGATTTTGAATTGATGTTGATTTAGCATCAAAATTGTTCATTTCATACCATCTTTTAGGATCTCCTTTAGTCGCTCTCATGTCTGAAGTTGCGTCTGAGCGTCAGGATGTTTGTAGCTGCTGTTGCGTTGCAGACGTGCTCTGATGACCGTAATTACACGAGGAAGAAAGCTGATACCTGCTCATTAATGCCAAATGATCACCTGCAGCTATGGGCCGGCAGCCGGAAAGAAACTCAGAATCTGTTTGTTTTTGATGTCAAAACGAATAGTTTGAATACAAGTTAGTCTGATTCATGACTAATTTGTATTATATTTCATGTTAAATATTGTAAATATGTTGACACCATCACTCTCCCATGGTAAACAGAGTTTCCTCAAGTCAAACAAAGGCCTTTGCGAAGTCAAGCGTCCCATCACTGATTTGTTTTGTGTTTTTGGTGAGACATGAAAGTTGCATATAAAAGAGATTGATAACAACAGGACCCGATAGCAAACACAAAGTTGATTGTCCTAGAAAATGACTCTTTTTGGAATATGAAATTGGAGACACATGTTGAGGAAATGAGCAGCGTGTGTTCGGGCTCCGCTCAGATCGGATGCAGTCAGATTTGTCAAATCAAATGCAAAAAGGTGCTCGTTTCCTCTGTTTGGACATTGGGGGAAGAGATTTAGCTGATTCAAGTGGTTTTGTCAAGGAGGAGATGTGAATATTGAAAAATGTCTTTTCTGAATTTATTTACAACCAAATGATAGTTCAATAAATCCATTAATCAATCAATCTATATATACACACACACACACACACACACACACACACACACACATATATATATATATATATATATATGATATTTTTTTTTTTCTATATATCACATTATCATCCTGTTCAAAAAGTTTGTATGCATTTGTAATAGTTGTGTATGTTATCAGTGGTCCTCAGTGTGAAAAGATGAATCTCAAAGTTATACAGTCACTGTTGTAAAGAGTTCAAATATGCAGAATATTAATACAAAGATTATAATTGTTTTTTGTTAGCTTAACATATTTACATTAAGTTTCTCTATACTTGTGACTCAGAATATATATACACACAGAGAGAGAGAGAGAGAGTTTTATTTGAGCTTCACATTGCAATAGAAATGTACAAATGTACACAATAATAGAAATCTAAACATGTTAACCAATAAACCAATAATTAGATTTTAATTCCTTCACAGTTTTGCAAGACAGGACTTTCTATCATCCGTCAGATATTTATTGGATTGTTCTGTATGGAGTGAAACCTGAATGTGAGTTTTCTAAAGCAGTGACTAAATTGGTTTTTGGCTATTGGTTAATGTCACATAAATCCTTTACAGTAGGACCAGGAACATGTATTAAAGTGAATAGGGTGAATTTTGTAAAATAAAGGCAATTTCCCCCGTCACAACAGTGCAAATCAGGCCGGCGCTGATCTTGCTTTGTTTCTTTTATATTCCAAGCAATTTGTTGGGCAAACAGTGAGAAGTGGTCTGGGGGTTTTGTTTGTTTTCACAGCGCAGAGGAACAAGCCCCCCGAGAGCATATCAGCCAGATCTGAAGCTCAATATCATAAGTGCATGTAAGACAAACACAGTGATGGAGAGCGGCTGCCGCAGACTCAAACCCTTTTAACTCTAAACAGTGCTCTCCTGCACTGGATTTATCTTCTTCCTTTAGCCCACGAGGTCTGGAGCATGCAATTAGCATTTGATTTCTTGCATTTGTGAGCAGCACTGGTAGGCCTGACTGCTCTGGTTGTTTAGATCATTTCAAGTTTATGTATGCAAATGTTTTGGAGAAAATGTGCAAAATAAAAAGTGCAAAAAATTTCTAAAATTGCTAAAGTGTGTCTAGAGGTTTAGTGGGGCTGAGCAATTAATCCAAAGCAAAATTGTCATTATGGCTTAGTGTGATTATCAAATTGCAAAGACTTCATATGTGAGTTTCAGAGTGACGTGTGGCATTGTGTTCATTTATACGCAAGCAGCTCATGATTTGGTGTTTTCAGTATCTCAGAGTGACTCGGTTTAAAGTAGTTGTTGCTTTACATGATCATATATATATAATATTATAATATGTTATATTTTATATATTATTTCACATATGCAAATTAATCATCATTTTTAATTTGTTAGAACCAGGTTTGTTTTAGTATCATTGAGATACTATTGTAGTATTTAAAATTTTTATATTTATATTTTTATATGTTTTCATATAGGCTAATATAGTTGACATTTTAGGAATTTTGTTGTGTGTTTTTGTCATTTATTGATTTTAGTTACTATACCCTCGTTAGAACTTTAGATAAAAATGCGAAATGTAGAACTATATTACAAAATATAAATATAGATGAAATTTTACATATTTTAAATCAAATACTAACAATTTTAAACTGTATTTAAGAGGTAAAAGCAAACCTGTAACTCTTGAAAAAATTTTAACATTTTAAGTTACAATCACAAATTTTTCAGAGAAATTGCAATTCTTTTTTTCTCTACAACAAATCGTACAGCTAGTTTTAGTATCGGGTTTCACTGAAGCTCTGTTTTCTGCCATTCACTTGTGATATTTATTCATGCAGTTTATTTGCATCATCTGGGATCCATATGAGGCGGTTTGTTTCTTGTAAAGAGTTACCAGTCTGTTCTGAGAAACCATAAAGAAAGCAGCGAGATGCAGGTCGCCTCAACTTCACGTGTAATCCTAACAAACGCCGCTGGGTAATTTAGTGAGTTCTCAGGCTAGAGAGATTATCCACCCCCTTCCTGATCCCAGACCAAAGAATAGCAGCAGTGTCCCTCTGATTGATCATCGCTGGTCAGAAATCCCATCATGCTCTCTCTCCCCTTCAGCAAATTGAAACCGATAGCATGCATGTTCTTGTTCAATGCGGGGGCAAAATCCCGGAGGGATGCATTTCCTCCGAGTCGGGTGGGAGAAGATTGAAGCAGCGAAGGATCAAACAAATAGCTGCCCTTTGAAAAAAGTGTGGTCTGCTGGCTTGTTTGCCGTTGTCTCCATATGGTTTACAGCTAATTGGGTTCTTAAGAAGAACCATCTACACTTGTAACTTAGCTGGCAGTGTTCTCATTAAATTAGCTTCATGTGTGTGCTGAAATGCCAAAGCACAAGTCAAACCAGGTACTTCAAACTGTTTGCTTTATGTAACGTGATTATGTGTCTGGATTGGATTGTGAGAAGTTAACATTTCAGAATGAG
>NW_015625021.1:1099511-1103197 GCF_001515625.1 Sinocyclocheilus rhinocerous
AAAGTGTGGTCTGCTGGCTCGTTTGCCGTTGTCTCCATATGGTTTACAGCTAATTGGGTTCTTAAGAAGAACCATCTACACTTGTAACTTAGCTGGCAGTGTTCTCATTAAATTAGCTTCATGTGTGTGCTGAAATGCCAAAGCACAAGTCAAACCAGGTACTTCAAACTGTTTGCTTTATGTAACGTGATTATGTGTCTGGATTGGATTGTGAGAAGTTAACATTTCAGAATGAGACTGTTTGCCAGATTAACCCTGTAAAGCCTGACTCATTAGACAACTAGACAGAATATAAAAGGAAATCTAAAAAAAGTTTGCATATGTGTTTTCATATTTGATACATCAGGTTTTTATGGCTCATATAGTATGATATAGTGAGAATACAGAAACTTTTATTCAGAAGCCCAAACTGAGCAAAAATATGCAATTTGGTGAAGTTGCTGATATTCATATGGACAAAATTGCTGAAATTCTGATAGCTTGTATTGTAAATCAATGAAATCAATGTAAATCAATGGCCGATCTCCTTCGGCCATCCCACACACAGGTGACTCTCACTGACTGCTCGCACCAACCGGAGGGGCTGAGGGGGAGGGGTCGTGTGACTCCTTATGCTCTTCGCTGCACACAACTGAGGGAGTCCTGCACTTTCCGTCTTTGACGACACGTAAAAAAACTGCGCATACCGCAGGAACGGTATAACGGGAAATTTTAGTGGTTTTGAAACCGTGACTTTTTCCAAACCGCGGTATACCCTGAAACCGGTTATCGTCCCATGCCTAATCGAAACCTATATTGCGAGATATAATATAATAAATAAACGCTCCTCAGAAGATTTGAGATGTTCTGGAGGCTTGAGAAGATCATTCCTCCACTGAGGAACAGTGAAGGTAAAGTTTCTGGAATCAAATGCTCCTCAAAAGATCCTGATGATCAGATTTGAGACGCACTGATTTTTCTAAAAAATGATTGATGGAGATTCAAGTAAAGCCGAGCTGCTTTAGTCCAGAAAGTGTTCATCTGGAAATATGACTACAGTTATTCTGACGTTTACTTGGTCAAAAGCAGGAAAGAGCTGAAGGTTGACGCTTGTACAAGTACACTAAAAGAGCTTTTACTGGATAAAAAAAGTCTAAACTATTAATCAGACAACAGAAGGCATGGAGTAGATTGTGTGTGATGGGTTTGATCATTAGTAATTTGCATATAAAGTATAATGCAGAAGGCTTTATGGGGTTAAGTTGCTCTGTGGTCGCCATGAGAAGTCAGTCTTTTGTGAAAACATAAAAGGAAATAAATGCGTAAAAGCCTGAGCCCATGCAGCTCCCATGCTGTGAAGTTTTTTCCTCGTTTTGGATGATATATAATTGCTGTTATTATTGATGTGGAAGGAGGAACACCTGGATGGATCGGTCTTTGGTGTTCGCTGCTCTGTTCAGACACGCTCGTATCTCTGATCCACACAATACTGAACTAAATCTCATCTCTATAATGACTTCTATTGCTCGTGCCAGGTGTGTGTGTGTTTGATGAGAGATAAATGGCAAGTTTGGAACTGATCTTCATTTTTCTTGTTCATCAAACCCTTACTGTGACAGTAGCATGACACACTTAATGTATTAATGCAGTACTGCTCAAACGTTTGGGGTCTGTTAAGTTTTAAAAAAAAATAAATTATTACTTTTATTTGGAAAGGGCACATTAAATTGACCAAAAGTGACAGTAAAGATGTTTATAATTGCAAAAGATTTCAATTTCAAAAGATTTCTGATTCAAATAAATGCTGTTCTTTTGAACTGTCTTTTCAGCAAAGAATTCTGAAAAACAAAATGTATCTCAGTTTCTCAAAAAATATGATGCAGCTCAACTGTTTTCAACATTGATAATAATCAGAAATGTTTCTTGAACAGCAAAGCAGCATATTAGAATGATTTCTGAAGGATAATGAAGACTGGAGTAATGATTTCATCACAGGAATAAATTACAGTTTAACATATATTAACATAGAAAGCTGTTATTTTGAATTGTAATAATATTTTACAATTTTACTGTTTTGTATTTGTGATCAAATAAATGTGGCCTTGATGAGCAGAAGAGACTTTTGAAAAACATTTAAACATCTTAGCAACCCCAAACCAGTGTTATTATATTTAACTTGAAATAAAACTAAAACCATTTAAAAAAAAAAACTGTTACTTTAAATAAAATAAATGTTAACGGTTTTCATTGTAATTTTGTTTAAATTGATGTACTAAAACCACCAATAAATAAATAAAAATAATAATAATCTAGACATATATAAAATAAATAAAAACTACTAAAACACACAACAAAATTACTAAAACTTGAACTCAAATTAAAATGAAAAGAGAACATTTCTGTATTACAAATATTAAAAACAAAAACTACTAAAAATGAGAAACACCGCAAAATGGCTAAAATTAAAACAGAAGCTATAAAATAAAAACTATGAAATAAAATAAACTATAAAATAAAAATTAATAAAAACTATTAAAAATGACAAACACTACAAAATTACTAAAATTTTAACTAAAATTAAAATTAAAACAGAAAATGTATAGTATCTCAACGATACTGAAATAACACTGCTCCAAACTTTTATATCATGATTTTTATATCATAATACTACAGTGGTACAAAAAACATGGTACTGCCATGTCCAAGGTTATAACTTTATGCTTTTTGGTACTTTTTGGTTTGGTACTTTCCATATTACATGATTACCACATGATTAGAAAAAACATAGTATTTTCATGCAACATCTCCATAAAACCATAGTTTTACAATTTTGCATTGTCAGCATGGTCTGCAGACTCATGCTTTAGCAGTACCACACTGTAAAAAAAATCCGTAAAATTTACGGTAGAAAACCGGCTTTTTTGTAATGGTAGATTGGTCCTGACTTGTGTGTTCTCTTAATTTCCACGGTGCGTTTAATGGCCCAGGTCATTAAACAAAAGGCACACAGTCTTCCCTCTTTTACAATCACTTAATAAGGCCTAATAAAGCGTGGGGACCCATGTTTGACTGCCGTCTGACCTGCTTGTTTTACCTCACGGGCAACATTTCTGCTCATTTGCCACATGGGATGCAGCAAGTTTATGGGCCCCAGTCGCAGCAAACTGTCCATTTGAAGTTTTAAAATGCCAAATGACTGCTGGGGCCGTTAGCACAGCGAGCGCTGAAGGTCCTCAGGCTCCTGCTCCTCTCAGCGGGACCAACGGCCCTCAGGTACAAAGGGAAGCAGAGGAGGGGTGTGTGGCCTGTCGGGAGGGTCGTAAAAGGGTGTCGAGGAGAGTGTGACAGGCTTGTTAGGAGGCACAGTGCCACATGGTACACCTCCTTCCTTCCTCACAAACACTCGTTCACACAGAGAGAAACCTAGTTATAAGTTTAGTTAGAAACCTGGAAATGTTATATTATATTGAAGAAAGACAATTTTGCGTGACTTTCTATAATACTTTCTATAAGTTTCTGAAAATGTCTTGTACTGATAACGGTATTAATATTTTATATAATATTTAATTTAACAATTTAATTATTTTTAATGGTTTTTATTTATTATATATTAATTATTATATAATTATATATATATATATATATATATTAGTGATGCGCGGATGGCGGTTATATCCGCGGGCGCTGCGGATAATCCGCGGATCGGG
>NW_015625021.1:1103364-1104791 GCF_001515625.1 Sinocyclocheilus rhinocerous
GTATATAATATACAGTAAATCTAATCAATCTAAAATCTATTATAAATCTAATAATATAAAATATAGTTTTATTATGTGTAATCATTTTTTACAATTATATTTGTATTATATATATATATATACATGTACATACACTCACACACATGCACACAAAATCTAAATTAATAGCTATTAGTGCAATATTTTATTTTTTATATATGTATATAAAATATTACATGACATTTAAATAGTAATAATAATTAAAAAAAAAAAAAAATATATATATGTTTGGATATGATTTCATATGATATATATAAAATACAATATATGTAAAAAGTCATGACTCATGTTGTTACTTTGAAGTAAGTAATTTTTTCCACTAATTTCAGGCAAAAATCATAAATCTGGCAACTTTCATGTAGCTTTAATAGTACAACATGCCGCTAGCAACACTAAGATTATGGGTTCGATTCTCAGGGAATTCATAAACTGATAAAATGCAATGAATGCAATGCAATGCAAGTCACTTTGGACAAAAGCATCTGCCAAATGCATAGCAGTGAAAGTAATAAAACACCTCTTGCATGATTGTATGCATGTCTTTGGTCGCATGCAATGATTTGTTCAAATCACTAACACTAACTCTGAGCATTAGTTATAGCGATGCATGACTTGGCAAACACTATTTTGGTGCAGCTGATAGTTAGTTGCATTGGTATATTTTGTGAGCACTTTCAGAGAGATGAAGTGATTAGCTGCAGGTGTGAAGCAGTCGCGGCAGCAGCTGTCTGTGTGTCCGCTGTGACGGTGTTAAAACAACCCCAGGACAGCAGGGCAGGAGCCATTAGTGCGCTCTGGAGCTCAGACTTTCTCACTTTATTCTGCTGCTAAATGAGGAATTAGCCTGACTCCTCCTCCTTCTGCTGGCAGTAAATGGCTTTTGCTACCTAAAATCTCTTGTTTTACAAGAGAGGCCGAGGGCTGTGAGCCAAATTAGTTTGTGCTTTCATTCCCCTCAGTTCATTAACTGCAGCGTTAAACTTCCAGAAGAGTTTTCCCAGTAAAAGTCCAGGTTGTTTTTCCACAAATGCTCCTGTATTTCCAGAGCAGGAACTGTAGGTTTTTCAGAGGAAAATGAGAAAAGTGAAGGAAAATGTGTGTTGTTTGCCCTCGCAAAACTGAAGTTTAATTCTTAGTGTAATACTTTAATGCGGTTTGTTTAAATCACTAACACTAAATATTAGGGATGCACCGATACCACTTTTTCCAGTACTCGCCCGATACCGATACTTTTATTTGTGGTACTTGCCGATACCGAGTACCGATACCGATATTTTTATTGCATTTGTAAATTTTTTAAATATTGGGTATAGAAACCAAAAAGGTATGTATAACGTTAGTTGGTTAACTTCATTTATCAAATAGATACAGTCAAACCAAAATCTATT
>NW_015625021.1:1104932-1109213 GCF_001515625.1 Sinocyclocheilus rhinocerous
TCTGTCTCTCTCTCTCTCGCTCTCCCTACCGTTAGGTAACTTGTGCATTGTTTTACTTACTTGTTTTTGACATATCCGACTGAACTACAAACTTTCCAGTGATGTCTGTGAGAAAGATATATTCACTCGACAAGCTCGCGCATCTGCGCCGCCGCGCGCTCAATCCACTCAGCGTGCTTTGTTAATCAGCTCGCTCACATCAGCTATACAGGCGTTAATACTGAATGTTTAACATTTATATTCATTGCATGCATACATATACTTCGTAGTAGACACCCTTAACTCCTTTCTGCTGTCTGTTGTTCTGTTGTCTGTGTTTCTTTGTCTGAATATGGCACTTATCACATGCTGTGTGGTATCGGTGTTTGGTATCGGGGCATTTTAACGAGTACGAGTACGAGTACAGGAGCTCGGTATCGGTGCATCCCTACTAAATATAAACCTTAAGTTAGAAAACTAGAAAAAGGAGCTTTTTTCATTTTTATGCTATATTTATTTGTGGTGTCATCCATGTAGTCTGTTTCAGTGTTATTGTATTGTTGTTTTTATTTCTATATTTTTAGTTTTTATATTTATATTTTTTTGTTTATTTTTTTAGTAAGTTAAATACTTTGCTTTTGACATTTTCATTAGATTTTGTATATATATTATAATTTATTTTTGTTTTTATTTCAGTTTTAATTTTTATTTACGTTTAGTAATTTTAGTACTTAAAATTATTTCACATAATTGCCAAGGACACATTTCAGATTTAAAAAAAATATATTTTCAGTTTTCATTTTAATTTTTTTTGTTTTAGTAAAATTAGTTTATTAAAAGGAGTTAGCTTTTTGTTCATTTCCAGTTTGTAATTTTTTATATTACTATTTAGGCTGAATTTATTTGCATTTTATTTTTATTTTTATTTTTATTTCCGTTTTCATTTTTTATTTATTTTCAGCACATAATTTTTGTACTTTAACTTAAACATATTCCAACACATTTGAAATTTTTTTTTGATTTGTTTAATTTTTTGTCAAATTATTTGTGCTTTTGTTTTTTGTAATATTAATTTTTTTTTTTAAATATTACAATTTAGAATTCATTTATTTTATTTTTATTTTTTACTTCTTATTTATATATGTTTCTAATAGTCTATAATGACCTGCATTTGTTTATATTTGTACTAATTCATGCTGTCCTTTGTGGTCTTTTTATTTTAGTATTATTTTAGTATTATTTATATACTATTATATTTTTTATTTTAGTTTATGGTCTTTGGCATTTTTATTATCTAAAATTCATTTGTTAAATTTTTTCAGCTTTATTTCAAGTAGCACAAATGTTTGTAATAGTTCGTCTGTTTGTCTGTATCTGTACATCTGGTGCAGGTACGGGGTCAGTGAGACACCCGAGAGGTCAAGAGGTCACGCCCTCATCAGTGCACATCCTGTGGAAATGGGGCAGAGGATGTCATTAAGACAGATTACTCTTGCGCATATGCTGGACTCGTTTACTCACACCGTTTTAGTAGCAGCTCACTGATGGGCTTGCATTAACTATAAGTGCTTTGGCTAAATTAGGTTGTTTGCTGGATAATTTTAGTTCAGGAAGCCCACAGATCTGTTCACTTACCATTACAAACCACGTTTAACCAGCAGTTTCCCACAAGCAATTTATGCAAAGCAGCGAGTCTTCAGTTTCCCATGCTGCATAGCTGCATAGTTTATTCTAATGTAAGCAAAATATCATTGACATTTACTGGATTGGCAGCAGAGAAGTCGTCTGGCATGTTTATCTTTGGTTATGTGGTTGTTAAGGTTTCCAGTGGAGCGTTTTGCAGGAAAACTCCGGATGATTTATGTGTTTGAAGAAAAAAAAAGATTGTATGGGGAGTAGAGATGCTCCAACCCGGGATAAAAACAGATCAGCATTGAAAATTTCTTTCCCAGAGTGAAACAAACAGGTGCAATTTGTGTCGATCCAGTTGCTGATCCAACTTTTGAGATTTATTTGTGTTGTTTTGACTTGCTTTCATTTTACAGGGTAAAAAAAACTAGGAAATCATTGGCTAGCATTATAATTTTTTTTCCAAAAAAGGTACTGTATTTAGGTATGAACATGGTAAATGTTCAAAAAAATGACTTTGGAGTACTTTTTTGTATTGAATCATATAAACCCTATATAATATACATTTTGTGCCTCATATACACTGTAATAATGGTTTTTGAAGTGGCAGCTGAAGTTGAAGGGCTAAAATTACTAGCTGGAAAAAAATAAAACTGAAATAAAAATAAATTAAATCTAAATAGTAGGCCTAATAAAAAAAAGGAAAATGAGAAAACAAACCAAATTAAATTACTAAAAGTTAAAAAACAACAACTGGAAATCTAATGTATATTGTATGTATATTGCATGTATGTATATATATACATTCATACATATATACATATGAAATAATTATTTTTTTTTAATTAATATTTTTAATGAGTTATTTCTTTAAATAATTTCAAAATAAGATAAAATTAATTCAGCATTTTTAAGAGTTCAAAATATTAATAAAAATAGTATATAAATAATATTAAAAACATTTAGACTGAGACAAAAAAAATCAAGTTATTTAATATATATAAAAATAAAATTTCTATAATTTCTTGATATAATTTCTATTAATTATATCAAAAATAAATAATAAATTAATTCCGCTTTTTTCTAGTTTTCTGTGATTTATATTTAGCCTAATTATGGATGTCCTTGGTTTAGCCTTGGTTAGTTTTAAAAATAAATATTTGAAATAAAAATGAATTATCCTACATAATCATGTGATCATTGACATGCTTTGTTTTATGGTAAAGTGCAATAAACCCTTTAAATTTTTTTGTATCCCAGTATGTCATTATTGAGGTTGTGTTAGCTCTCATCTCCTGGGTGGGAGTGAATTGTGTGCCGTCCCGTCATGTTAAACGACTTCCTTTATCCCAGATAACACGAGGAAGACGATAAGATCGCTGATACACACAAGAACAAGGCCTCTTTAGTGTCACTCCGCGTCTGCGACGATCCTTCACCCCGTGACTTTTCTCTTGAAATATGTTTGCTTTATTTGATAATCCCTATTTCATATATCTTCCTTTTTGTTTTTCCACATCCGCCCTGATCTGGCCCGCTGATTACAGAGCTGGCGAGTCTCGTGCAGTGTCTGTCTGCTTCTGTCACGCAACACTATTTGTTTTGACTGCTTTTGATACACCTTGAAGCGCTGCTCTGGAGTCAGACGTAACCCTTCATTATCTCACCTGAGATACACACAGTGTTGTGTGTTACTGAAGGGTTATATTAGTGTTGTTGAGTGCCAGGAGTCTCATAATTGTGGGATTGTGTGCTTCGGCTGTCACCACATGAACTGCTGCTGGTTTTCAAGGCTTGAGCTCACATTCCTGTTACACAAGTTGCTGTTTGTCTCTGGGACGCACGCCCCTAACGCTGCCATTACAGTCAGCTTCAGATGTTATATTCATGTGGAAGTGATGGTTATGCAATAAAGCATTTTCTGATGTTTCATGTTCTGTTTCTCTGCAGGGAACGCAGTTGTCCAGCGCCGACGAGAGCGGCCGCAAACTCGGAGTCGCGTTTCGATACGACAGTAAGACACTTTATAATCAGACCTGTCTATAATTATACAGTTCGTGGGTGGATCTGATGAAAACATGCCTCATTGCAACAAATCCAAAATCAACAGATTTCTGAACTCTTATTTTGCATAAAGAAAAAAAAAGTTTATTTTGACACCATAAATTCTTTGTTGTGACATTAATTTATAATTATCATTACTGTAATGCATCTGGATGTTTTCCTTCTCAAATCACAAAATAAACTCCTATTATAAAAATTCAAAATATTATTTTTCCAATTTCTGTTCTTGATAATTTTCATTGGATAATCTATACTATATTATTAAAACATTATTAATAAATTATGATATTTTTATATTTATATAAAATAATTGATTTGTTAGCAACGATTTAATTCGATTTTTTTGTAATGAAATGAAATTATATAAATATATACATTTTCTGCCCAATATCTTAAATTATGTGATAATTTTAAATCCATTTTAATAGACTGATTCATGCAGTGAAAGAACGCACTCTAAATGATGATATTTTTTTATATAAAATAATTGATTTGTTAGCAACGATTTAATTCGATTTTTTTGTAATGAAATGAAATTATATAAATATATACATTTTCTGCCCAATATCTTAAATTATGTGATAATTTTAAATCCATTTTAATTAATAG
>NW_015625021.1:1110780-1119383 GCF_001515625.1 Sinocyclocheilus rhinocerous
TATAATTTCAGTAATTTTAATATTACATTTTTAAAATATATCATAATTATTTGTAATGAGAATTGTTTGGAAAAAATATAGTTTTTAAAAAAATGATTTTTATTTAAATCAGCATGAATTACAAAAAATGTAATCAACTAAAAAGGCAGTACACACACTACATTGATGCATCAATACTTTACAATTTAAAATTATTTTGCATTAGGTAATAAGGTCATATTTTTTTTTTTTTATAAAAATGAATTTAAATCACAAAAATAAAAATAAACAACAAAATTATAAATTAAAAAGAGGCAGTACACATACTACATTAATGCATCAATACTTAACAACTTAATATATCATTATTTATTTTGCATTTATATTTAAAAAAAATTAAATAAGCAAAAATTAAACAAAAAAAGAAAATTGATGCTTAATTTTCACTAAAAATTCACTGTCACAATAGAAATAAGAACTTAATCTGAGCTTAATTTTCTTTAAATTTTAGTGTTTGCCATATTTTTGGATGTTTCAATATTTCTTCTCAAAACATCAAAACATTTGGGGCGGGTCTTTTTGTTTACCAACCAATAGGAGACTAGAAGGGTGTTTAGCAACCTGTTTGAAAACAGTCATTATTGTTCCATTTGGTGGTGATAGTGGCATAGAAATGACACACTCCGCCTTAAAGCAATGTATTCTTTTATCCATATGTTATATAATGTGATTTTTGGTGTGAAATATGACCCGGGAATGTTCTTTGTGTGATTCACCCTAATTGATTCTCTCTGCTTGGCTTAATGTAGCATTTATTCTCTTGTTAATGCCAAATGTTGTTTCAGTCAAGCTTCCTGAGCTCTTGTCCGCCCCTTAAGTGCTGAAAAGTCAAGTTTCTCATCCTGTAGCTAATCCTGGTTTCTCCTCGGCATTCAATCCCCCATTGTGTGTGACTATGAACGGGAACGGGCCTGATTCTGGTTAGCATCACAATAGGGATTGCGTAAAAAAGAGCGACGGGGTGTGAGGGACACAAACGGCTGCTCCTCTTCCTATACCTGCTTATCTGCAGCCGCGGAGGAGAAAGAAACGAGTGAAAGAAAGAAAGAAGGAAGGAAGGAAGGGGGAGGGAAAGAGCGTCTTCTCGCATGGCTGCATATTTTCTCTCGCCGCTTGCCAAAGAATCTCACCGATGTTCTCACTGGGAAACACTGTCTGTCTTTCTGTTTCACTCACTCACTCTCTCTCTCTCTCTCTCTCTCTCTCTTTGTGTTCCTGCTCTTTCTGTCCCAATTAGACTGCTCTCTGAACTGGAATCCGCTGGGGAAACATGCCATCCATGAAGTGAACAACATCACCTACACTCATTTGTCTTGTGACAGCCAGGCGGCCGTGGTGGTCCACTGGATGGCCAGCCCTCTCGGTAGGTTTCTTCTCAGCTGTGTTGGAGAAACTACTTTTAAACACCTGACACGTCAACTTCTGTCCCACTGGAGTCCCGATGGGGCAGGACTATCTGTTAGTAGATAAGGGACAGGCTGTTTTCAGTCGACCCTTTTGCAAAAGTAGTTAACACTAGTATAGATTCGATAATTTTTCTAAAAGAAGACATAACAATCACAAAGAGGTACACATTTAGGGTGAAATCAGACTTTATTATCAAACATATTCACATAAAATGCAGTTAAGAATTATATGTTAGTTGCATTTAGTTTAATTACATTTTTACATTTTAAAAGCTTTTTAAAAGCATGTTTATTTATTAGTTGCATTTAGTGTGAATTTGTCTTAAAATAAACACTGCGAATATATATATATATATATATTTATACATAATAAATATACACAGTACACGCACATACTGTATATTATGTAAACAAAAACTTTTATTTTGGATGCAATTAATCTCGATTAATCATTTGACAGCACTAGTATATATATTTAACAACCAATTACACTAAATGCAACAAATAAATAAGCGAAAAAGGTAAATAAAATATAAAAATGCAAAAAAACTAATATATTAATAATAAAGATTGATAATAAAGATGAACAATATATATAATGTTTGCATATACATATATTTCTTTTTTTTTCGTTTTTGTACTTAGTTGCATTTAGTGTAATGATTGCAGATATTAAAAAATTTTAATACAAAAAATTTTAATATGCATTTTAGTTGCATTTAGTGTAAATTTGTATAAAAACATATCAGAGAAATTTACACATTTATATATTCTCCTCTGTATTTGTGTGTGCAATATTTTGCGACACAAAATCATCTTGTCAAGAAAAAATACATTATTATTGCCAATGCTGACTTACTGTGAACTTACTGAAAAAATACAGTTATTTATGTCGCTACCTTTAGTCAGTTACTCCCCTTGACTGAAATCAATAACCGTTGGTGGTTCAGTCGATGGAAAAGTTTGTGTCCCCAAACAGTCCTAAAACAGAGATTTCAGACTGCGTGTCTGCGCTTTCCATTAGCGTGCACAAACCCATAACAAAGCGCATTTTAAAGTGCATGTGTGTTGCACGGGTGGTTGCACATGAGGGTGATTTATCTTAGTCCATCTCCAGCCTGGAGAGAATGGAACAGGAGCTCAAAGAAAGGCTCTTCAAAGAGAGTTCCTGCTCTTCCTGATCAAAGCCGCTGGTTCCCTCCTCCCGGGCCGTATTATTCTTCAGCCCTGACAGTCCCATGGATCCGTCCAAGAGACGGGAATAGATCGGCACATAGCAGCACTGTGATTTTTGTCCTGGGAGGAATGTGTGCGTGTGTGGCTGAGGGAAAGACGGGGATGTCCCTCGCTTCCGTCTGCCAGGGCGCTATTGAACTTGGTAATGCGAGCTTCGGGCTGACGAGCGGGACAATGTGGCCTGTTGTTCGCTCGAGGTTAATCCTTTTGACTGGGGCAGGACTTGACACAGCTCAGGTGTATATTAAAGAAACTCAAAGAAGAAAGACTTGGGTGTGGGGCCTCTTCCTCATGCACTGAGCTTAAAGGGACAGTCCACCCAAAAAATGAAAATGCATCATTTACTCACCCTCAAAGATATTTTGAAGGTCTAAAAGATGCTCTTTTCCATACAATGAAACATATTGTGACCAGCAATATGTTTTAACCTCCAAAGAGGGCAAAAAATTTTGCCCTCTAAGTGAAATTTGCCAAAATTTCACTTAGTCTTTCACAAATCTCATTTGCACTACTGCATATTCAGTTTTCGTATGACGTACCATATTGGCCCGAATATAAGACGACCCTGATTATAAGACGACCCCCCCTTTTTCCAGATGTACCTTTTGGAAAAAGGCTTTTTAAAAAACAAATCTTGTTTTTTCTCAGTAAAACACATTTTGTCTTCAATTATTCTCATATTGCATATTTTTCCTATTTTAAAACTAATCCTAGTTTTGAAAGTATGATAAAAACTGGAAAAATGTATCAACAATCACATTTAAAAAATATACACTTTTTGATATACCAAATTTGTGCGCTATTTAAACCCGGATGATTGTAACACGACTCATGCAGCTGTAAGGTTTTCTGCTTCTTTTGTTTTTACTCGCGATCTTTACAACACGCATTACATTACGTATTTCATGGCACACTCGTTTCATGGGTATTTGGCGCCACCTATTGTTGTGGGTGTATTATTGACATGCCAAAGGCTAGACCCTGAATATAAGACAACCGCGTTTTTTCAGATGTATTTCCAAGAAAAAAACATCGTCTTATATTCGGGACAATACGGTACTTCACAAAAAAGCTTCCTTTTAACTCTATGCAGAAGATTTAAAAATTGCACGCAACATATTCACATTTTCGGTGCATTTATGGTGTTTTTAGTCATTTTGGAGGTCAGCAGTACTAGTTCCCATTCACTCTCATTGTAAGTGTGAACATTTTTCAGAACTTCTCTTTTTATGTTTTAAGCCATACAGGTTTAGGTTGACATGAGGGTGAGTAAATGATGACATGAGTTTTAATTTTTGAGTGAAATTATACATAATTTGTTAATGCATTATTTAATTAACTAAACTGGGGTTCGTGAGGGAACTGCAGCGGGTAAAAATGACATAAAAAATTAGATGAAAATAAAATAAAAATTTAATTTGAAAATGTTAATAAAAATAAATATTTTTAATAAATCACAAAGGTCAAATGGATTCAGGTGACAAAAAAAGTTTGAGAATCCCTGATCTAGATTAATATTTTTTAGAAATATTATTCTTTGTTAATATATGTATGTTCATGAAATGTTAAATAATTTATTGATATATTAATTGTGATGCACCGAATTTTTTTTTTTATGATACACTAAAACCAAAATTTTCATTTAGCCGATAAAACTAAAAATAAAACTGAAAACCAAAAATAAAGTTTCAATTAATTAATCAAATTTATTAATAATCAACACTCAAATAAAATATAAACAATTAATTTTTAAATTAAATTTTTAAAAACATTTAAAACATTATTTAAAAAAATTATGAAGTGTTTATATCAACTTTTTCATGATATAATTGTTTCTACCACAATTTGTTGTTGAAATATAAATATTTATACTTTGTATATAATAAAAACTTTATTAACATTTTAATAATAGATTTATTCAGACATGAATCAAATAATGAATGGTTAGTGAAGTTTTGTTCATGCATCAACTGAAAACAGCATAGTGTATCACTAGAAATTACATTAACCTTGATTAATAAATGCTGAAAAACTATTTTTCATTATTAGTTCATAATACCTAATGCATTTACGATATTAATCTCTTTAAAGTAAAGCAACCCTCTACAAGAGTCGATAAAAAGCGAGGAAAACAAGAGTGCACAACCAGTTCCGCAGCTTTTTTTCCACCTTCAGTGGTGTTTTTGAAGGTTGTGTGATGGGCGGCTCTCTCTTGATGCTATCTGTAGGCTGGCGGAGGTGTGGAGTTACACCCGTCCCATCAGGCCGCTCCCCTCCGCGGTAATCGGAACCACACGGAATGTGTGCGGGAGCCTTTTCTTCTCCCCTCTTCCCTCTGCAACTGATAAGACAGAAATCTAATTAAAAGGGAGGCAGGCTGGCACACTTTGAAGGGCACGGGAACGCTCCGCTGGCATGCTCTGTCTTCAGGGGTGCTAATAAAAAAAGAAACAGAGGGAAAGAAAGGAAGATTAAACAATAGTGCATGCTTTGAAACTTCCATGTCGTTTCCAGTCCTGAAAGTTTGGCGGGACTTAAGCAGGTTTACAGGAAGTTCTGTCCACATCCCACACATCTGTTAGAGTTCATCCGAAATTGCAGACTCAGACTTGTGCTGTAAAGCTGGACTATTCAGCTATATCTAAATTTTTTTTTAAACTAAGATGCAAGAAGTATGTTTATAGCCATGAGCTCATTAACATATGACCAACAACATTTGCATATTCATCGCTTTGTCCAATAATTACACCAGTCAACTGAGAATCTTAAAGGCACAGTAGCAAAAACAGCCTGTTTAATCAGATCAGAAAGGGTGAAAATGGCCTTAAAAGGCTACATTTACATTTTTGAGCCAGTAAACCTTGACTAACATTTAAAGTAAAAATGAACTCCAAAAATCAAATAAAAAATTAAATAGAAAAATAAAATTAAATAAATAAACAAATCAATACAATTAAATTAAACAAATAAATATCACTTTTTATGTTTTGGTCTATTCTAAAATTGTGAATCGCACCCATTAACTGAAAATCTTAAAGGTACAGTAGCAAAACAGCCTGTTTATTCAGATCAGAAAGGGTGGAAAATGGCCATAAAAGGCTTCATTTACATTTTTAGGGCAATGAATCTTGATTAACCTTAAAAATGCACAAGAAAAAAGTTAAATGCAAAAATATGTCCCTTTTAATGCTTAGGATGTGATCTATTTTAATATAAATGCTCTTGGTACAATGCAAATATGAATTGCTTAATTTGTGCATTTATATCATCTAAGCCCCTTTAATTCATCTAACCTGTTTGATCTGCTAGGTATTGAGCATGTGAAAGGATTCAGAGTGTATCTGGAGGACAAGAATCCCGAGGGAAAGCAGTGCCAGCACATGATCCTAAAGGATCCGCGACAGCTTAACTTCTCTTACAAAACCGTTGTAAGTATAATATGGTTTATATTAGACTTGTAATTTATTGGAAAAAAAAATTTAATGTTCATATTCATCTGTTTGGCACCATTTTGCATTTTTCCCAACAGAGGATGAGCTCCCAGCCCTTCGCTGGTCTCGCCTTTGAGACCGACTACATGGTCAGAATCGTACCGTTTCCCACGTTCCTGAACGACAGCTTCTTTCCGCCATCTTTTCTGCGCACTAACAGTGAGTGTTAAGCCTGAAAAGATACTGTAAAAACATGTTTATGGCCTTATTCTGTCCTACTTTTAGAAACAAAAAATATTATTATTATTAGTATTAAATATTTATAAATATTAATGTGATTTAAAAACAATTTATAATTTCAATTACATAATTTAAAAAAATACTCTGGTACACAAAATAACAAATTACTTATTTTTTACTATTAGTTATAGTTTCATATTAAAATTACATTAATAATTACTTCTTTATGCCATCTTTCCTGCACAGAAGTAAACATGATCTACAAAAATGTGTTTCTGGCCTTATTCTTTTAGGCTTTTGGAAAAAAGTATTTAGTTTTATTTAATTTAATTTTGTTTTGGTTTTATGTATGTATGTATTTACTTATTTATTTATATTAATGTGTTTCTTAACAAAATATTTATAATTATAATTAAAATCATTAAAAATATCCTGGTATACAAAATGACAAACTTATATTAAATGTTAATAATGTGATTATAAATATAATTATAAAATAATTATACTTTATTTGTTTGGTTTGTAATTTATTTAGAATATTTATAATTAATTTTTATTAATATTATGATTTATAATATTTACAAATAATTTGGTACATAAATGTATAGTTAGGTGTTTATAATTTATTTATAGATGTAATTAAAATACTTACAAAATAATTATAATTTATTTGTTTATTTTATTTTATAATTCAATTTTTATATTTATAATTTATAATGTATTATTATTATTTATCATTTTTATTTAGTTTTTTATGAATATTTATAATTACAATTAAAATAAAGCAAACTAATTATTATTATTTTTTTTACAATCAGTTATAGTGTCATATTCTAACTTAATGGATGTTCAAAGTTACTTGACTTCTATGGAAAAAAGTAATTTCTCTGCCTTGTTCCTTGCGTTCTCACAGGTTGTGAAGTGCTTCTTGGCCCAGATAACCTCGTCTGCAAACCATGTGAGAGAGAAAAAAATGTCAAAACCAATTCATCTGTTTTTGTTAGCCAAGCTGTGAAACAGCCTAAACAGGGATCTCAAATGAAGCTGAAACCAACCTTGCTCTTCTTTCTCTTTCTTCCCTGACAGTCTGGAAGCCCAAGACGCTGAATGTTTCTCAGCTCGGATCTAATTTGCATGTTGTGTTTGACCACGCCCCTTCCACATTCGGCTTCACCATCTACTACCTGTACTACAAGCTCAGACAGGAGGGGCCCTTCAGACTCAAACGCTGCAAACCTGTGAGCATTTTACCTAGTTATTGCATTGGAAAAATCCTGGTGCAAATTCATAAACATTTGCATTCATAATTCACCCCAAATGCTCACTAAATTCACCCCAAATGTCATTTTGAGAAGAAGTGTTTCCTAATGTTTTGCATGTTTGCCTCATCGGGAAACTGTAATTGTTTGCATATTCTGTTAGCTCTGAAGCGTTGCACACACGGTGAGATGTGGCTGGAAGTGAGATGTTCAGGGTTAATGCTTCCAGCAGCGTGTAATGCTCTTCCCAGACAGCTGGAATAATATATAGTCTTGTCTGTTGAATCGCCGCTCTGGGAAATGGACGTGTTCTGCTGCTTTCCACGCTTTGGTTGTGCTGGAGACGGAAATGTAAAGAGCAGAGAGCTTTTACAGCAGCACTTTGTCACTTAGAAACTGTGCTGGGAGTTAGAAGATGGCTATCTGTCTTTCTTTTGGCTAAAGACACATGTATTTTTGGTTCAGGACTCGCTCTCTTGAAGGGATAGTTTAGCCAGAAATGGATGTTCTGTCATCATTTACTCACTCTTGTGTCATTCAAATGCATTTGGCTTTCTTTCTCACAGAAGGAGAAGTATGTTCATGCTGCTCCTTTTCATACAGAGAACAGATGCTGTTAGGCTAAAAAAAAATTATAATAAATGATAACATAAAGAAATGGAAGACATATGACAGGAATTTAAATTAGTGATGCTATCATTATTACTAATAAATTACATTATTATTATTATTATTATTTGATCATGATAATTATTTAGTAGTAGTAGTAGTAATAATAATAATAATAATAATTATTATTATTATTAAGAAAATGACAGTACTACTAGCAATAGTAGATGAAAAGCACATTACAAATAAAATTTATAATAATTATAAAAATTAATATAATATTAAAAATGATTATTTATTCTATATAATAATTATTAATTATTCATTTTAATATTTATTTATTTGTTCATAATTATTATTATTAGTAGTAGTAGTAATAGTAG